>NW_026871708.1:0-54183 GCF_028564815.1 Eubalaena glacialis | reverse complement strand
TTTCTAGTCACTGTAGGCAGGGCTCTGGGAAGGGAACGAGTTTTTTCTAAATCAACAGGGTGCTTTCGTAGCCTGGGTGGGAGCTCCACCTGAGCCGCTCTAGAGCTCAAAGGAAACTTGACGTGAGTCGTTTCCTCAAGGTAAAGCCTTGAATAGCCCCGCTGAAGCCGAAGCGTGGAGCAGTTTCCTGGAGACATGAGTTGCAGTTCTGCTTTCTTTTAACCTTAGTATGCTTATGAAGACACCTAGTAACTCTCGTGGGCACCCTATTCCCTGCAAGAACACCGAGGACCGGCATGCTCGACTGGGAAGCTAAGAAACATCCAGGCCCGGAAACCTTTCCCAGTCACTCTCAATATGCTAAGTGTAGGGCAACACACTGCACGCCTCCTTGGGAGAGCTAGATTTCCTCAGCACTCCAACAGCTCCGGGCCATCGGTTGTCTCACGTCTACATGTCATGCATATCTGCCTCAATGCCCTAGGCTGAGCGGCACTGAGAAACCAATACTGTTTCACATTCCTTCTACAAAGTCATACCTTAAGACCCCATACTTACAGGAGAAAGTTGCCTTGCGTTCCTGCTGTAACCAAAGCACAGTTCTTCCTCTTACACTGCAGGGATTTAGAAGAGGCTAAGCCCCTATAGCGAACCTAGAGCATTCCTTGGGAGAGGCAGTTCGCTACATGCAGAACTCCGTGCCAAGAACACGTTCTTCAGGGAAGGGACCAGTGTGTAGCTAGAGTGTATAGTAACTTGGTAGAAATCACAAGGAGGTAGGCTGCGTGTTCACTGGAAACGGAGACCTGATGGCACAAGGCTTGCTTTCCCATTTTGAAAGCTCCATTCATGCCGCCTTGAACCTACCTAAATACCAGTGTTTTGGACAAGTTTCTAGTCACTGTAGGCAGGGCTCTGGGCAGGGAACGAGTTTTTTCTAAATCAACAGGGTGCTTTCATAGCCTGGGTGGGAGCTCCTCCTGAGACGCTCTAGAGCTACAAGGAAACTTGACGTGAGTCCTTTCCTCCAGGTAAAGCCTTGAATAGCCCTGCTGAAGCGGAACGTGGAGCAGTTGCCTTGAGACATTACTTGCAGTTCTCCTTTCTTTTAACGTTAGTACGCTTTGCAAGACACCTAGGATCTCGCTGGGCACCCGATTCCGTGCAAGAACACCGAGTACCGGCAGGCTCCACTGGGTTGCTAAGAAACCTCCAGGCCCGGATACCTTTCCCAGTCACTCTGTGTATGTTAAGTGTAGGGCAACACACTGCACTCTTCCTTGGGAGAGCTACATTTCCTCAGCACTCCAACAGCTCCATGGAATCTGTTCTCTCACGTCCTACATGTCATGCAAATTGCCTCAATGCCCTAGGCTGAGCGGCACGGAGAAATCAAAACTGCTTCGCATTCCTTCCACAAAGTCATACCTTAAGACCCCACACTTACAGGAGAAACTCGGCTTGCGTTCCTCCTGTAACCAAAGCACAGTTCTTCCTCTTACACGGCAGGGTTTTAGAAGAGCCTAAGCCCCGATAGCGTTACCAAAGCGTTCCTTGGGAGAGGCAGTTCGCTACATGCAGAACTCCGTGCCAAGAAAACATTCTTCAGGGAAGGGACCACTGTGTAGTTTGAGGGAATATTTACTTGGTAGAAATCACAAGGGGGTAGGCTGCGTGTTCACTGGAAACGGGGACCTGATGGCACAAGGCTTGCTTTCCCATTTTGAAAGCTCCATTCATGCCGCCTTGAACCTACCTAAATACCAGTGTTTTGGACGAGTTTCTAGTCACTGTAGGCAGGGCTCTGGGAAGGGAACGAGTTTTTTCTAAATCAACAGGGTGCTTTCGTAGCCTGGGTGGGAGCTCCACCTGAGCCGCTCTAGAGCTCAAAGGAAACTTGACGTGAGTCGTTTCCTCAAGGTAAAGCCTTGAATAGCCCCGCTGAAGCCGAAGCGTGGAGCAGTTTCCTGGAGACATGAGTTGCAGTTCTGCTTTCTTTTAACCTTAGTATGCTTATGAAGACACCTAGTAACTCTCGTGGGCACCCTATTCCCTGCAAGAACACCGAGGACCGGCATGCTCGACTGGGAAGCTAAGAAACATCCAGGCCCGGAAACCTTTCCCAGTCACTCTCAATATGCTAAGTGTAGGGCAACACACTGCACGCCTCCTTGGGAGAGCTAGATTTCCTCAGCACTCCAACAGCTCCGGGCCATCGGTTGTCTCACGTCTACATGTCATGCATATCTGCCTCAATGCCCTAGGCTGAGCGGCACTGAGAAACCAATACTGTTTCACATTCCTTCTACAAAGTCATACCTTAAGACCCCATACTTACAGGAGAAAGTTGCCTTGCGTTCCTGCTGTAACCAAAGCACAGTTCTTCCTCTTACACTGCAGGGATTTAGAAGAGGCTAAGCCCCTATAGCGAACCTAGAGCATTCCTTGGGAGAGGCAGTTCGCTACATGCAGAACTCCGTGCCAAGAACACGTTCTTCAGGGAAGGGACCAGTGTGTAGCTAGAGTGTATAGTAACTTGGTAGAAATCACAAGGAGGTAGGCTGCGTGTTCACTGGAAACGGAGACCTGATGGCACAAGGCTTGCTTTCCCATTTTGAAAGCTCCATTCATGCCGCCTTGAACCTACCTAAATACCAGTGTTTTGGACAAGTTTCTAGTCACTGTAGGCAGGGCTCTGGGCAGGGAACGAGTTTTTTCTAAATCAACAGGGTGCTTTCATAGCCTGGGTGGGAGCTCCTCCTGAGACGCTCTAGAGCTACAAGGAAACTTGACGTGAGTCCTTTCCTCCAGGTAAAGCCTTGAATAGCCCTGCTGAAGCGGAACGTGGAGCAGTTGCCTTGAGACATTACTTGCAGTTCTCCTTTCTTTTAACGTTAGTACGCTTTGCAAGACACCTAGGATCTCGCTGGGCACCCGATTCCGTGCAAGAACACCGAGTACCGGCAGGCTCCACTGGGTTGCTAAGAAACCTCCAGGCCCGGATACCTTTCCCAGTCACTCTGTGTATGTTAAGTGTAGGGCAACACACTGCACTCTTCCTTGGGAGAGCTACATTTCCTCAGCACTCCAACAGCTCCATGGAATCTGTTCTCTCACGTCCTACATGTCATGCAAATTGCCTCAATGCCCTAGGCTGAGCGGCACGGAGAAATCAAAACTGCTTCGCATTCCTTCCACAAAGTCATACCTTAAGGCCCCACACTTACAGGAGAAACTCGGCTTGCGTTCCTCCTGTAACCAAAGCACAGTTCTTCCTCTTACACGGCAGGGTTTTAGAAGAGCCTAAGCCCCGATAGCGTTACCAAAGCGTTCCTTGGGAGAGGCAGTTCGCTACATGCAGAACTCCGTGCCAAGAAAACATTCTTCAGGGAAGGGACCACTGTGTAGTTTGAGGGAATATTTACTTGGTAGAAATCACAAGGGGGTAGGCTGCGTGTTCACTGGAAACGGGGACCTGATGGCACAAGGCTTGCTTTCCCATTTTGAAAGCTCCATTCATGCCGCCTTGAACCTACCTAAATACCAGTGTTTTGGACGAGTTTCTAGTCACTGTAGGCAGGGCTCTGGGAAGGGAACGAGTTTTTTCTAAATCAACAGGGTGCTTTCGTAGCCTGGGTGGGAGCTCCACCTGAGCCGCTCTAGAGCTCAAAGGAAACTTGACGTGAGTCGTTTCCTCAAGGTAAAGCCTTGAATAGCCCCGCTGAAGCCGAAGCGTGGAGCAGTTTCCTGGAGACATGAGTTGCAGTTCTGCTTTCTTTTAACCTTAGTACGCTTATGAAGACACCTAGTAACTCTCGTGGGCACCCTATTCCCTGCAAGAACACCGAGGACCGGCATGCTCGACTGGGAAGCTAAGAAACATCCAGGCCCGGAAACCTTTCCCAGTCACTCTCAATATGCTAAGTGTAGGGCAACACACTGCACGCCTCCTTGGGAGAGCTAGATTTCCTCAGCACTCCAACAGCTCCGGGCCATCGGTTGTCTCACGTCTACATGTCATGCATATCTGCCTCAATGCCCTAGGCTGAGCGGCACTGAGAAACCAATACTGTTTCACATTCCTTCTACAAAGTCATACCTTAAGACCCCATACTTACAGGAGAAAGTTGCCTTGCGTTCCTGCTGTAACCAAAGCACAGTTCTTCCTCTTACACTGCAGGGATTTAGAAGAGGCTAAGCCCCTATAGCGAACCTAGAGCATTCCTTGGGAGAGGCAGTTCGCTACATGCAGAACTCCGTGCCAAGAACACGTTCTTCAGGGAAGGGACCAGTGTGTAGCTAGAGTGTATAGTAACTTGGTAGAAATCACAAGGAGGTAGGCTGCGTGTTCACTGGAAACGGAGACCTGATGGCACAAGGCTTGCTTTCCCATTTTGAAAGCTCCATTCATGCCGCCTTGAACCTACCTAAATACCAGTGTTTTGGACAAGTTTCTAGTCACTGTAGGCAGGGCTCTGGGCAGGGAACGAGTTTTTTCTAAATCAACAGGGTGCTTTCATAGCCTGGGTGGGAGCTCCTCCTGAGACGCTCTAGAGCTACAAGGAAACTTGACGTGAGTCCTTTCCTCCAGGTAAAGCCTTGAATAGCCCTGCTGAAGCGGAACGTGGAGCAGTTGCCTTGAGACATTACTTGCAGTTCTCCTTTCTTTTAACGTTAGTACGCTTTGCAAGACACCTAGGATCTCGCTGGGCACCCGATTCCGTGCAAGAACACCGAGTACCGGCAGGCTCCACTGGGTTGCTAAGAAACCTCCAGGCCCGGATACCTTTCCCAGTCACTCTGTGTATGTTAAGTGTAGGGCAACACACTGCACTCTTCCTTGGGAGAGCTACATTTCCTCAGCACTCCAACAGCTCCATGGAATCTGTTCTCTCACGTCCTACATGTCATGCAAATTGCCTCAATGCCCTAGGCTGAGCGGCACGGAGAAATCAAAACTGCTTCGCATTCCTTCCACAAAGTCATACCTTAAGGCCCCACACTTACAGGAGAAACTCGGCTTGCGTTCCTCCTGTAACCAAAGCACAGTTCTTCCTCTTACACGGCAGGGTTTTAGAAGAGCCTAAGCCCCGATAGCGTTACCAAAGCGTTCCTTGGGAGAGGCAGTTCGCTACATGCAGAACTCCGTGCCAAGAAAACATTCTTCAGGGAAGGGACCACTGTGTAGTTTGAGGGAATATTTACTTGGTAGAAATCACAAGGGGGTAGGCTGCGTGTTCACTGGAAACGGGGACCTGATGGCACAAGGCTTGCTTTCCCATTTTGAAAGCTCCATTCATGCCGCCTTGAACCTACCTAAATACCAGTGTTTTGGACGAGTTTCTAGTCACTGTAGGCAGGGCTCTGGGAAGGGAACGAGTTTTTTCTAAATCAACAGGGTGCTTTCGTAGCCTGGGTGGGAGCTCCACCTGAGCCGCTCTAGAGCTCAAAGGAAACTTGACGTGAGTCGTTTCCTCAAGGTAAAGCCTTGAATAGCCCCGCTGAAGCCGAAGCGTGGAGCAGTTTCCTGGAGACATGAGTTGCAGTTCTGCTTTCTTTTAACCTTAGTATGCTTATGAAGACACCTAGTAACTCTCGTGGGCACCCTATTCCCTGCAAGAACACCGAGGACCGGCATGCTCGACTGGGAAGCTAAGAAACATCCAGGCCCGGAAACCTTTCCCAGTCACTCTCAATATGCTAAGTGTAGGGCAACACACTGCACGCCTCCTTGGGAGAGCTAGATTTCCTCAGCACTCCAACAGCTCCGGGCCATCGGTTGTCTCACGTCTACATGTCATGCATATCTGCCTCAATGCCCTAGGCTGAGCGGCACTGAGAAACCAATACTGTTTCACATTCCTTCTACAAAGTCATACCTTAAGACCCCATACTTACAGGAGAAAGTTGCCTTGCGTTCCTGCTGTAACCAAAGCACAGTTCTTCCTCTTACACTGCAGGGATTTAGAAGAGGCTAAGCCCCTATAGCGAACCTAGAGCATTCCTTGGGAGAGGCAGTTCGCTACATGCAGAACTCCGTGCCAAGAACACGTTCTTCAGGGAAGGGACCAGTGTGTAGCTAGAGTGTATAGTAACTTGGTAGAAATCACAAGGAGGTAGGCTGCGTGTTCACT
Source organism: Eubalaena glacialis (assembly GCF_028564815.1). Classification (NCBI taxonomy): domain Eukaryota; kingdom Metazoa; phylum Chordata; class Mammalia; order Artiodactyla; family Balaenidae; genus Eubalaena; species Eubalaena glacialis. The sequence goes on along the minus strand of NW_026871708.1, from coordinate 48,049 downwards.
GGAAACGGAGACCTGATGGCACAAGGCTTGCTTTCCCATTTTGAAAGCTCCATTCATGCCGCCTTGAACCTACCTAAATACCAGTGTTTTGGACAAGTTTCTAGTCACTGTAGGCAGGGCTCTGGGCAGGGAACGAGTTTTTTCTAAATCAACAGGGTGCTTTCATAGCCTGGGTGGGAGCTCCTCCTGAGACGCTCTAGAGCTACAAGGAAACTTGACGTGAGTCCTTTCCTCCAGGTAAAGCCTTGAATAGCCCTGCTGAAGCGGAACGTGGAGCAGTTGCCTTGAGACATTACTTGCAGTTCTCCTTTCTTTTAACGTTAGTACGCTTTGCAAGACACCTAGGATCTCGCTGGGCACCCGATTCCGTGCAAGAACACCGAGTACCGGCAGGCTCCACTGGGTTGCTAAGAAACCTCCAGGCCCGGATACCTTTCCCAGTCACTCTGTGTATGTTAAGTGTAGGGCAACACACTGCACTCTTCCTTGGGAGAGCTACATTTCCTCAGCACTCCAACAGCTCCATGGAATCTGTTCTCTCACGTCCTACATGTCATGCAAATTGCCTCAATGCCCTAGGCTGAGCGGCACGGAGAAATCAAAACTGCTTCGCATTCCTTCCACAAAGTCATACCTTAAGGCCCCACACTTACAGGAGAAACTCGGCTTGCGTTCCTCCTGTAACCAAAGCACAGTTCTTCCTCTTACACGGCAGGGTTTTAGAAGAGCCTAAGCCCCGATAGCGTTACCAAAGCGTTCCTTGGGAGAGGCAGTTCGCTACATGCAGAACTCCGTGCCAAGAAAACATTCTTCAGGGAAGGGACCACTGTGTAGTTTGAGGGAATATTTACTTGGTAGAAATCACAAGGGGGTAGGCTGCGTGTTCACTGGAAACGGGGACCTGATGGCACAAGGCTTGCTTTCCCATTTTGAAAGCTCCATTCATGCCGCCTTGAACCTACCTAAATACCAGTGTTTTGGACGAGTTTCTAGTCACTGTAGGCAGGGCTCTGGGAAGGGAACGAGTTTTTTCTAAATCAACAGGGTGCTTTCGTAGCCTGGGTGGGAGCTCCACCTGAGCCGCTCTAGAGCTCAAAGGAAACTTGACGTGAGTCGTTTCCTCAAGGTAAAGCCTTGAATAGCCCCGCTGAAGCCGAAGCGTGGAGCAGTTTCCTGGAGACATGAGTTGCAGTTCTGCTTTCTTTTAACCTTAGTACGCTTATGAAGACACCTAGTAACTCTCGTGGGCACCCTATTCCCTGCAAGAACACCGAGGACCGGCATGCTCGACTGGGAAGCTAAGAAACATCCAGGCCCGGAAACCTTTCCCAGTCACTCTCAATATGCTAAGTGTAGGGCAACACACTGCACGCCTCCTTGGGAGAGCTAGATTTCCTCAGCACTCCAACAGCTCCGGGCCATCGGTTGTCTCACGTCTACATGTCATGCATATCTGCCTCAATGCCCTAGGCTGAGCGGCACTGAGAAACCAATACTGTTTCACATTCCTTCTACAAAGTCATACCTTAAGACCCCATACTTACAGGAGAAAGTTGCCTTGCGTTCCTGCTGTAACCAAAGCACAGTTCTTCCTCTTACACTGCAGGGATTTAGAAGAGGCTAAGCCCCTATAGCGAACCTAGAGCATTCCTTGGGAGAGGCAGTTCGCTACATGCAGAACTCCGTGCCAAGAACACGTTCTTCAGGGAAGGGACCAGTGTGTAGCTAGAGTGTATAGTAACTTGGTAGAAATCACAAGGAGGTAGGCTGCGTGTTCACTGGAAACGGAGACCTGATGGCACAAGGCTTGCTTTCCCATTTTGAAAGCTCCATTCATGCCGCCTTGAACCTACCTAAATACCAGTGTTTTGGACAAGTTTCTAGTCACTGTAGGCAGGGCTCTGGGCAGGGAACGAGTTTTTTCTAAATCAACAGGGTGCTTTCATAGCCTGGGTGGGAGCTCCTCCTGAGACGCTCTAGAGCTACAAGGAAACTTGACGTGAGTCCTTTCCTCCAGGTAAAGCCTTGAATATCCCTGCTGAAGCGGAACGTGGAGCAGTTGCCTTGAGACATTACTTGCAGTTCTCCTTTCTTTTAACGTTAGTACGCTTTGCAAGACACCTAGGATCTCGCTGGGCACCCGATTCCGTGCAAGAACACCGAGTACCGGCAGGCTCCACTGGGTTGCTAAGAAACCTCCAGGCCCGGATACCTTTCCCAGTCACTCTGTGTATGTTAAGTGTAGGGCAACACACTGCACTCTTCCTTGGGAGAGCTACATTTCCTCAGCACTCCAACAGCTCCATGGAATCTGTTCTCTCACGTCCTACATGTCATGCAAATTGCCTCAATGCCCTAGGCTGAGCGGCACGGAGAAATCAAAACTGCTTCGCATTCCTTCCACAAAGTCATACCTTAAGGCCCCACACTTACAGGAGAAACTCGGCTTGCGTTCCTCCTGTAACCAAAGCACAGTTCTTCCTCTTACACGGCAGGGTTTTAGAAGAGCCTAAGCCCCGATAGCGTTACCAAAGCGTTCCTTGGGAGAGGCAGTTCGCTACATGCAGAACTCCGTGCCAAGAAAACATTCTTCAGGGAAGGGACCACTGTGTAGTTTGAGGGAATATTTACTTGGTAGAAATCACAAGGGGGTAGGCTGCGTGTTCACTGGAAACGGGGACCTGATGGCACAAGGCTTGCTTTCCCATTTTGAAAGCTCCATTCATGCCGCCTTGAACCTACCTAAATACCAGTGTTTTGGACGAGTTTCTAGTCACTGTAGGCAGGGCTCTGGGAAGGGAACGAGTTTTTTCTAAATCAACAGGGTGCTTTCGTAGCCTGGGTGGGAGCTCCACCTGAGCCGCTCTAGAGCTCAAAGGAAACTTGACGTGAGTCGTTTCCTCAAGGTAAAGCCTTGAATAGCCCCGCTGAAGCCGAAGCGTGGAGCAGTTTCCTGGAGACATGAGTTGCAGTTCGGCTTTCTTTTAACCTTAGTACGCTTATGAAGACACCTAGTAACTCTCGTGGGCACCCTATTCCCTGCAAGAACACCGAGGACCGGCATGCTCGACTGGGAAGCTAAGAAACATCCAGGCCCGGAAACCTTTCCCAGTCACTCTCAATATGCTAAGTGTAGGGCAACACACTGCACGCCTCCTTGGGAGAGCTAGATTTCCTCAGCACTCCAACAGCTCCGGGCCATCGGTTGTCTCACGTCTACATGTCATGCATATCTGCCTCAATGCCCTAGGCTGAGCGGCACTGAGAAACCAATACTGTTTCACATTCCTTCTACAAAGTCATACCTTAAGACCCCATACTTACAGGAGAAAGTTGCCTTGCGTTCCTGCTGTAACCAAAGCACAGTTCTTCCTCTTACACTGCAGGGATTTAGAAGAGGCTAAGCCCCTATAGCGAACCTAGAGCATTCCTTGGGAGAGGCAGTTCGCTACATGCAGAACTCCGTGCCAAGAACACGTTCTTCAGGGAAGGGACCAGTGTGTAGCTAGAGTGTATAGTAACTTGGTAGAAATCACAAGGAGGTAGGCTGCGTGTTCACTGGAAACGGAGACCTGATGGCACAAGGCTTGCTTTCCCATTTTGAAAGCTCCATTCATGCCGCCTTGAACCTACCTAAATACCAGTGTTTTGGACAAGTTTCTAGTCACTGTAGGCAGGGCTCTGGGCAGGGAACGAGTTTTTTCTAAATCAACAGGGTGCTTTCATAGCCTGGGTGGGAGCTCCTCCTGAGACGCTCTAGAGCTACAAGGAAACTTGACGTGAGTCCTTTCCTCCAGGTAAAGCCTTGAATATCCCTGCTGAAGCGGAACGTGGAGCAGTTGCCTTGAGACATTACTTGCAGTTCTCCTTTCTTTTAACGTTAGTACGCTTTGCAAGACACCTAGGATCTCGCTGGGCACCCGATTCCGTGCAAGAACACCGAGTACCGGCAGGCTCCACTGGGTTGCTAAGAAACCTCCAGGCCCGGATACCTTTCCCAGTCACTCTGTGTATGTTAAGTGTAGGGCAACACACTGCACTCTTCCTTGGGAGAGCTACATTTCCTCAGCACTCCAACAGCTCCATGGAATCTGTTCTCTCACGTCCTACATGTCATGCAAATTGCCTCAATGCCCTAGGCTGAGCGGCACGGAGAAATCAAAACTGCTTCGCATTCCTTCCACAAAGTCATACCTTAAGGCCCCACACTTACAGGAGAAACTCGGCTTGCGTTCCTCCTGTAACCAAAGCACAGTTCTTCCTCTTACACGGCAGGGTTTTAGAAGAGCCTAAGCCCCGATAGCGTTACCAAAGCGTTCCTTGGGAGAGGCAGTTCGCTACATGCAGAACTCCGTGCCAAGAAAACATTCTTCAGGGAAGGGACCACTGTGTAGTTTGAGGGAATATTTACTTGGTAGAAACCACAAGGGGGTAGGCTGCGTGTTCACTGGAAACGGGGACCTGATGGCACAAGGCTTGCTTTCCCATTTTGAAAGCTCCATTCATGCCGCCTTGAACCTACCTAAATACCAGTGTTTTGGACGAGTTTCTAGTCACTGTAGGCAGGGCTCTGGGAAGGGAACGAGTTTTTTCTAAATCAACAGGGTGCTTTCGTAGCCTGGGTGGGAGCTCCACCTGAGCCGCTCTAGAGCTCAAAGGAAACTTGACGTGAGTCGTTTCCTCAAGGTAAAGCCTTGAATAGCCCCGCTGAAGCCGAAGCGTGGAGCAGTTTCCTGGAGACATGAGTTGCAGTTCGGCTTTCTTTTAACCTTAGTACGCTTATGAAGACACCTAGTAACTCTCGTGGGCACCCTATTCCCTGCAAGAACACCGAGGACCGGCATGCTCGACTGGGAAGCTAAGAAACATCCAGGCCCGGAAACCTTTCCCAGTCACTCTCAATATGCTAAGTGTAGGGCAACACACTGCACGCCTCCTTGGGAGAGCTAGATTTCCTCAGCACTCCAACAGCTCCGGGCCATCGGTTGTCTCACGTCTACATGTCATGCATATCTGCCTCAATGCCCTAGGCTGAGCGGCACTGAGAAACCAATACTGTTTCACATTCCTTCTACAAAGTCATACCTTAAGACCCCATACTTACAGGAGAAAGTTGCCTTGCGTTCCTGCTGTAACCAAAGCACAGTTCTTCCTCTTACACTGCAGGGATTTAGAAGAGGCTAAGCCCCTATAGCGAACCTAGAGCATTCCTTGGGAGAGGCAGTTCGCTACATGCAGAACTCCGTGCCAAGAACACGTTCTTCAGGGAAGGGACCAGTGTGTAGCTAGAGTGTATAGTAACTTGGTAGAAATCACAAGGAGGTAGGCTGCGTGTTCACTGGAAACGGAGACCTGATGGCACAAGGCTTGCTTTCCCATTTTGAAAGCTCCATTCATGCCGCCTTGAACCTACCTAAATACCAGTGTTTTGGACAAGTTTCTAGTCACTGTAGGCAGGGCTCTGGGCAGGGAACGAGTTTTTTCTAAATCAACAGGGTGCTTTCATAGCCTGGGTGGGAGCTCCTCCTGAGACGCTCTAGAGCTACAAGGAAACTTGACGTGAGTCCTTTCCTCCAGGTAAAGCCTTGAATATCCCTGCTGAAGCGGAACGTGGAGCAGTTGCCTTGAGACATTACTTGCAGTTCTCCTTTCTTTTAACGTTAGTACGCTTTGCAAGACACCTAGGATCTCGCTGGGCACCCGATTCCGTGCAAGAACACCGAGTACCGGCAGGCTCCACTGGGTTGCTAAGAAACCTCCAGGCCCGGATACCTTTCCCAGTCACTCTGTGTATGTTAAGTGTAGGGCAACACACTGCACTCTTCCTTGGGAGAGCTACATTTCCTCAGCACTCCAACAGCTCCATGGAATCTGTTCTCTCACGTCCTACATGTCATGCAAATTGCCTCAATGCCCTAGGCTGAGCGGCACGGAGAAATCAAAACTGCTTCGCATTCCTTCCACAAAGTCATACCTTAAGGCCCCACACTTACAGGAGAAACTCGGCTTGCGTTCCTCCTGTAACCAAAGCACAGTTCTTCCTCTTACACGGCAGGGTTTTAGAAGAGCCTAAGCCCCGATAGCGTTACCAAAGCGTTCCTTGGGAGAGGCAGTTCGCTACATGCAGAACTCCGTGCCAAGAAAACATTCTTCAGGGAAGGGACCACTGTGTAGTTTGAGGGAATATTTACTTGGCAGAAATCACAAGGGGGTAGGCTGCGTGTTCACTGGAAACGGGGACCTGATGGCACAAGGCTTGCTTTCCCATTTTGAAAGCTCCATTCATGCCGCCTTGAACCTACCTAAATACCAGTGTTTTGGACGAGTTTCTAGTCACTGTAGGCAGGGCTCTGGGAAGGGAACGAGTTTTTTCTAAATCAACAGGGTGCTTTCGTAGCCTGGGTGGGAGCTCCACCTGAGCCGCTCTAGAGCTCAAAGGAAACTTGACGTGAGTCGTTTCCTCAAGGTAAAGCCTTGAATAGCCCCGCTGAAGCCGAAGCGTGGAGCAGTTTCCTGGAGACATGAGTTGCAGTTCGGCTTTCTTTTAACCTTAGTACGCTTATGAAGACACCTAGTAACTCTCGTGGGCACCCTATTCCCTGCAAGAACACCGAGGACCGGCATGCTCGACTGGGAAGCTAAGAAACATCCAGGCCCGGAAACCTTTCCCAGTCACTCTCAATATGCTAAGTGTAGGGCAACACACTGCACGCCTCCTTGGGAGAGCTAGATTTCCTCAGCACTCCAACAGCTCCGGGCCATCGGTTGTCTCACGTCTACATGTCATGCATATCTGCCTCAATGCCCTAGGCTGAGCGGCACTGAGAAACCAATACTGTTTCACATTCCTTCTACAAAGTCATACCTTAAGACCCCATACTTACAGGAGAAAGTTGCCTTGCGTTCCTGCTGTAACCAAAGCACAGTTCTTCCTCTTACACTGCAGGGATTTAGAAGAGGCTAAGCCCCTATAGCGAACCTAGAGCATTCCTTGGGAGAGGCAGTTCGCTACATGCAGAACTCCGTGCCAAGAACACGTTCTTCAGGGAAGGGACCAGTGTGTAGCTAGAGTGTATAGTAACTTGGTAGAAATCACAAGGAGGTAGGCTGCGTGTTCACTGGAAACGGAGACCTGATGGCACAAGGCTTGCTTTCCCATTTTGAAAGCTCCATTCATGCCGCCTTGAACCTACCTAAATACCAGTGTTTTGGACAAGTTTCTAGTCACTGTAGGCAGGGCTCTGGGCAGGGAACGAGTTTTTTCTAAATCAACAGGGTGCTTTCATAGCCTGGGTGGGAGCTCCTCCTGAGACGCTCTAGAGCTACAAGGAAACTTGACGTGAGTCCTTTCCTCCAGGTAAAGCCTTGAATATCCCTGCTGAAGCGGAACGTGGAGCAGTTGCCTTGAGACATTACTTGCAGTTCTCCTTTCTTTTAACGTTAGTACGCTTTGCAAGACACCTAGGATCTCGCTGGGCACCCGATTCCGTGCAAGAACACCGAGTACCGGCAGGCTCCACTGGGTTGCTAAGAAACCTCCAGGCCCGGATACCTTTCCCAGTCACTCTGTGTATGTTAAGTGTAGGGCAACACACTGCACTCTTCCTTGGGAGAGCTACATTTCCTCAGCACTCCAACAGCTCCATGGAATCTGTTCTCTCACGTCCTACATGTCATGCAAATTGCCTCAATGCCCTAGGCTGAGCGGCACGGAGAAATCAAAACTGCTTCGCATTCCTTCCACAAAGTCATACCTTAAGGCCCCACACTTACAGGAGAAACTCGGCTTGCGTTCCTCCTGTAACCAAAGCACAGTTCTTCCTCTTACACGGCAGGGTTTTAGAAGAGCCTAAGCCCCGATAGCGTTACCAAAGCGTTCCTTGGGAGAGGCAGTTCGCTACATGCAGAACTCCGTGCCAAGAAAACATTCTTCAGGGAAGGGACCACTGTGTAGTTTGAGGGAATATTTACTTGGCAGAAATCACAAGGGGGTAGGCTGCGTGTTCACTGGAAACGGGGACCTGATGGCACAAGGCTTGCTTTCCCATTTTGAAAGCTCCATTCATGCCGCCTTGAACCTACCTAAATACCAGTGTTTTGGACGAGTTTCTAGTCACTGTAGGCAGGGCTCTGGGAAGGGAACGAGTTTTTTCTAAATCAACAGGGTGCTTTCGTAGCCTGGGTGGGAGCTCCACCTGAGCCGCTCTAGAGCTCAAAGGAAACTTGACGTGAGTCGTTTCCTCAAGGTAAAGCCTTGAATAGCCCCGCTGAAGCCGAAGCGTGGAGCAGTTTCCTGGAGACATGAGTTGCAGTTCTGCTTTCTTTTAACCTTAGTACGCTTATGAAGACACCTAGTAACTCTCGTGGGCACCCTATTCCCTGCAAGAACACCGAGGACCGGCATGCTCGACTGGGAAGCTAAGAAACATCCAGGCCCGGAAACCTTTCCCAGTCACTCTCAATATGCTAAGTGTAGGGCAACACACTGCACGCCTCCTTGGGAGAGCTAGATTTCCTCAGCACTCCAACAGCTCCGGGCCATCGGTTGTCTCACGTCTACATGTCATGCATATCTGCCTCAATGCCCTAGGCTGAGCGGCACTGAGAAACCAATACTGTTTCACATTCCTTCTACAAAGTCATACCTTAAGACCCCATACTTACAGGAGAAAGTTGCCTTGCGTTCCTGCTGTAACCAAAGCACAGTTCTTCCTCTTACACTGCAGGGATTTAGAAGAGGCTAAGCCCCTATAGCGAACCTAGAGCATTCCTTGGGAGAGGCAGTTCGCTACATGCAGAACTCCGTGCCAAGAACACGTTCTTCAGGGAAGGGACCAGTGTGTAGCTAGAGTGTATAGTAACTTGGTAGAAATCACAAGGAGGTAGGCTGCGTGTTCACTGGAAACGGAGACCTGATGGCACAAGGCTTGCTTTCCCATTTTGAAAGCTCCATTCATGCCGCCTTGAACCTACCTAAATACCAGTGTTTTGGACAAGTTTCTAGTCACTGTAGGCAGGGCTCTGGGCAGGGAACGAGTTGTTTCTAAATCAACAGGGTGCTTTCATAGCCTGGGTGGGAGCTCCTCCTGAGACGCTCTAGAGCTACAAGGAAACTTGACGTGAGTCCTTTCCTCCAGGTAAAGCCTTGAATATCCCTGCTGAAGCGGAACGTGGAGCAGTTGCCTTGAGACATTACTTGCAGTTCTCCTTTCTTTTAACGTTAGTACGCTTTGCAAGACACCTAGGATCTCGCTGGGCACCCGATTCCGTGCAAGAACACCGAGTACCGGCAGGCTCCACTGGGTTGCTAAGAAACCTCCAGGCCCGGATACCTTTCCCAGTCACTCTGTGTATGTTAAGTGTAGGGCAACACACTGCACTCTTCCTTGGGAGAGCTACATTTCCTCAGCACTCCAACAGCTCCATGGAATCTGTTCTCTCACGTCCTACATGTCATGCAAATTGCCTCAATGCCCTAGGCTGAGCGGCACGGAGAAATCAAAACTGCTTCGCATTCCTTCCACAAAGTCATACCTTAAGGCCCCACACTTACAGGAGAAACTCGGCTTGCGTTCCTCCTGTAACCAAAGCACAGTTCTTCCTCTTACACGGCAGGGTTTTAGAAGAGCCTAAGCCCCGATAGCGTTACCAAAGCGTTCCTTGGGAGAGGCAGTTCGCTACATGCAGAACTCCGTGCCAAGAAAACATTCTTCAGGGAAGGGACCACTGTGTAGTTTGAGGGAATATTTACTTGGCAGAAATCACAAGGGGGTAGGCTGCGTGTTCACTGGAAACGGGGACCTGATGGCACAAGGCTTGCTTTCCCATTTTGAAAGCTCCATTCATGCGGCCTTGAACCTACCTAAATACCAGTGTTTTGGACGAGTTTCTAGTCACTGTAGGCAGGGCTCTGGGAAGGGAACGAGTTTTTTCTCAATCAACAGGGTGCTTTCGTAGCCTGGGTGGGAGCTCCACCTGAGCCGCTCTAGAGCTCAAAGGAAACTTGACGTGAGTCGTTTCCTCAAGGTAAAGCCTTGAATAGCCCCGCTGAAGCCGAAGCGTGGAGCAGTTTCCTGGAGACATGAGTTGCAGTTCGGCTTTCTTTTAACCTTAGTACGCTTATGAAGACACCTAGTAACTCTCGTGGGCACCCTATTCCCTGCAAGAACACCGAGGACCGGCATGCTCGACTGGGAAGCTAAGAAACATCCAGGCCCGGAAACCTTTCCCAGTCACTCTCAATATGCTAAGTGTAGGGCAACACACTGCACGCCTCCTTGGGAGAGCTAGATTTCCTCAGCACTCCAACAGCTCCGGGCCATCGGTTGTCTCACGTCTACATGTCATGCATATCTGCCTCAATGCCCTAGGCTGAGCGGCACTGAGAAACCAATACTGTTTCACATTCCTTCTACAAAGTCATACCTTAAGACCCCATACTTACAGGAGAAAGTTGCCTTGCGTTCCTGCTGTAACCAAAGCACAGTTCTTCCTCTTACACTGCAGGGATTTAGAAGAGGCTAAGCCCCTATAGCGAACCTAGAGCATTCCTTGGGAGAGGCAGTTCGCTACATGCAGAACTCCGTGCCAAGAACACGTTCTTCAGGGAAGGGACCAGTGTGTAGCTAGAGTGTATAGTAACTTGGTAGAAATCACAAGGAGGTAGGCTGCGTGTTCACTGGAAACGGAGACCTGATGGCACAAGGCTTGCTTTCCCATTTTGAAAGCTCCATTCATGCCGCCTTGAACCTACCTAAATACCAGTGTTTTGGACAAGTTTCTAGTCACTGTAGGCAGGGCTCTGGGCAGGGAACGAGTTGTTTCTAAATCAACAGGGTGCTTTCATAGCCTGGGTGGGAGCTCCTCCTGAGACGCTCTAGAGCTACAAGGAAACTTGACGTGAGTCCTTTCCTCCAGGTAAAGCCTTGAATATCCCTGCTGAAGCGGAACGTGGAGCAGTTGCCTTGAGACATTACTTGCAGTTCTCCTTTCTTTTAACGTTAGTACGCTTTGCAAGACACCTAGGATCTCGCTGGGCACCCGATTCCGTGCAAGAACACCGAGTACCGGCAGGCTCCACTGGGTTGCTAAGAAACCTCCAGGCCCGGATACCTTTCCCAGTCACTCTGTGTATGTTAAGTGTAGGGCAACACACTGCACTCTTCCTTGGGAGAGCTACATTTCCTCAGCACTCCAACAGCTCCATGGAATCTGTTCTCTCACGTCCTACATGTCATGCAAATTGCCTCAATGCCCTAGGCTGAGCGGCACGGAGAAATCAAAACTGCTTCGCATTCCTTCCACAAAGTCATACCTTAAGGCCCCACACTTACAGGAGAAACTCGGCTTGCGTTCCTCCTGTAACCAAAGCACAGTTCTTCCTCTTACACGGCAGGGTTTTAGAAGAGCCTAAGCCCCGATAGCGTTACCAAAGCGTTCCTTGGGAGAGGCAGTTCGCTACATGCAGAACTCCGTGCCAAGAAAACATTCTTCAGGGAAGGGACCACTGTGTAGTTTGAGGGAATATTTACTTGGCAGAAATCACAAGGGGGTAGGCTGCGTGTTCACTGGAAACGGGGACCTGATGGCACAAGGCTTGCTTTCCCATTTTGAAAGCTCCATTCATGCGGCCTTGAACCTACCTAAATACCAGTGTTTTGGACGAGTTTCTAGTCACTGTAGGCAGGGCTCTGGGAAGGGAACGAGTTTTTTCTCAATCAACAGGGTGCTTTCGTAGCCTGGGTGGGAGCTCCACCTGAGCCGCTCTAGAGCTCAAAGGAAACTTGACGTGAGTCGTTTCCTCAAGGTAAAGCCTTGAATAGCCCCGCTGAAGCCGAAGCGTGGAGCAGTTTCCTGGAGACATGAGTTGCAGTTCGGCTTTCTTTTAACCTTAGTACGCTTATGAAGACACCTAGTAACTCTCGTGGGCACCCTATTCCCTGCAAGAACACCGAGGACCGGCATGCTCGACTGGGAAGCTAAGAAACATCCAGGCCCGGAAACCTTTCCCAGTCACTCTCAATATGCTAAGTGTAGGGCAACACACTGCACGCCTCCTTGGGAGAGCTAGATTTCCTCAGCACTCCAACAGCTCCGGGCCATCGGTTGTCTCACGTCTACATGTCATGCATATCTGCCTCAATGCCCTAGGCTGAGCGGCACTGAGAAACCAATACTGTTTCACATTCCTTCTACAAAGTCATACCTTAAGACCCCATACTTACAGGAGAAAGTTGCCTTGCGTTCCTGCTGTAACCAAAGCACAGTTCTTCCTCTTACACTGCAGGGATTTAGAAGAGGCTAAGCCCCTATAGCGAACCTAGAGCATTCCTTGGGAGAGGCAGTTCGCTACATGCAGAACTCCGTGCCAAGAACACGTTCTTCAGGGAAGGGACCAGTGTGTAGCTAGAGTGTATAGTAACTTGGTAGAAATCACAAGGAGGTAGGCTGCGTGTTCACTGGAAACGGAGACCTGATGGCACAAGGCTTGCTTTCCCATTTTGAAAGCTCCATTCATGCCGCCTTGAACCTACCTAAATACCAGTGTTTTGGACAAGTTTCTAGTCACTGTAGGCAGGGCTCTGGGCAGGGAACGAGTTTTTTCTAAATCAACAGGGTGCTTTCATAGCCTGGGTGGGAGCTCCTCCTGAGACGCTCTAGAGCTACAAGGAAACTTGACGTGAGTCCTTTCCTCCAGGTAAAGCCTTGAATATCCCTGCTGAAGCGGAACGTGGAGCAGTTGCCTTGAGACATTACTTGCAGTTCTCCTTTCTTTTAACGTTAGTACGCTTTGCAAGACACCTAGGATCTCGCTGGGCACCCGATTCCGTGCAAGAACACCGAGTACCGGCAGGCTCCACTGGGTTGCTAAGAAACCTCCAGGCCCGGATACCTTTCCCAGTCACTCTGTGTATGTTAAGTGTAGGGCAACACACTGCACTCTTCCTTGGGAGAGCTACATTTCCTCAGCACTCCAACAGCTCCATGGAATCTGTTCTCTCACGTCCTACATGTCATGCAAATTGCCTCAATGCCCTAGGCTGAGCGGCACGGAGAAATCAAAACTGCTTCGCATTCCTTCCACAAAGTCATACCTTAAGGCCCCACACTTACAGGAGAAACTCGGCTTGCGTTCCTCCTGTAACCAAAGCACAGTTCTTCCTCTTACACGGCAGGGTTTTAGAAGAGCCTAAGCCCCGATAGCGTTACCAAAGCGTTCCTTGGGAGAGGCAGTTCGCTACATGCAGAACTCCGTGCCAAGAAAACATTCTTCAGGGAAGGGACCACTGTGTAGTTTGAGGGAATATTTACTTGGCAGAAACCACAAGGGGGTAGGCTGCGTGTTCACTGGAAACGGGGACCTGATGGCACAAGGCTTGCTTTCCCATTTTGAAAGCTCCATTCATGCCGCCTTGAACCTACCTAAATACCAGTGTTTTGGACGAGTTTCTAGTCACTGTAGGCAGGGCTCTGGGAAGGGAACGAGTTTTTTCTAAATCAACAGGGTGCTTTCGTAGCCTGGGTGGGAGCTCCACCTGAGCCGCTCTAGAGCTCAAAGGAAACTTGACGTGAGTCGTTTCCTCAAGGTAAAGCCTTGAATAGCCCCGCTGAAGCCGAAGCGTGGAGCAGTTTCCTGGAGACATGAGTTGCAGTTCGGCTTTCTTTTAACCTTAGTACGCTTATGAAGACACCTAGTAACTCTCGTGGGCACCCTATTTCCTGCAAGAACACCGAGGACCGGCATGCTCGACTGGGAAGCTAAGAAACATCCAGGCCCGGAAACCTTTCCCAGTCACTCTCAATATGCTAAGTGTAGGGCAACACACTGCACGCCTCCTTGGGAGAGCTAGATTTCCTCAGCACTCCAACAGCTCCGGGCCATCGGTTGTCTCACGTCTACATGTCATGCATATCTGCCTCAATGCCCTAGGCTGAGCGGCACTGAGAAACCAATACTGTTTCACATTCCTTCTACAAAGTCATACCTTAAGACCCCATACTTACAGGAGAAAGTTGCCTTGCGTTCCTGCTGTAACCAAAGCACAGTTCTTCCTCTTACACTGCAGGGATTTAGAAGAGGCTAAGCCCCTATAGCGAACCTAGAGCATTCCTTGGGAGAGGCAGTTCGCTACATGCAGAACTCCGTGCCAAGAACACGTTCTTCAGGGAAGGGACCAGTGTGTAGCTAGAGTGTATAGTAACTTGGTAGAAATCACAAGGAGGTAGGCTGCGTGTTCACTGGAAACGGAGACCTGATGGCACAAGGCTTGCTTTCCCATTTTGAAAGCTCCATTCATGCCGCCTTGAACCTACCTAAATACCAGTGTTTTGGACAAGTTTCTAGTCACTGTAGGCAGGGCTCTGGGCAGGGAACGAGTTTTTTCTAAATCAACAGGGTGCTTTCATAGCCTGGGTGGGAGCTCCTCCTGAGACGCTCTAGAGCTACAAGGAAACTTGACGTGAGTCCTTTCCTCCAGGTAAAGCCTTGAATATCCCTGCTGAAGCGGAACGTGGAGCAGTTGCCTTGAGACATTACTTGCAGTTCTCCTTTCTTTTAACGTTAGTACGCTTTGCAAGACACCTAGGATCTCGCTGGGCACCCGATTCCGTGCAAGAACACCGAGTACCGGCAGGCTCCACTGGGTTGCTAAGAAACCTCCAGGCCCGGATACCTTTCCCAGTCACTCTGTGTATGTTAAGTGTAGGGCAACACACTGCACTCTTCCTTGGGAGAGCTACATTTCCTCAGCACTCCAACAGCTCCATGGAATCTGTTCTCTCACGTCCTACATGTCATGCAAATTGCCTCAATGCCCTAGGCTGAGCGGCACGGAGAAATCAAAACTGCTTCGCATTCCTTCCACAAAGTCATACCTTAAGGCCCCACACTTACAGGAGAAACTCGGCTTGCGTTCCTCCTGTAACCAAAGCACAGTTCTTCCTCTTACACGGCAGGGTTTTAGAAGAGCCTAAGCCCCGATAGCGTTACCAAAGCGTTCCTTGGGAGAGGCAGTTCGCTACATGCAGAACTCCGTGCCAAGAAAACATTCTTCAGGGAAGGGACCACTGTGTAGTTTGAGGGAATATTTACTTGGTAGAAATCACAAGGGGGTAGGCTGCGTGTTCACTGGAAACGGGGACCTGATGGCACAAGGCTTGCTTTCCCATTTTGAAAGCTCCATTCATGCCGCCTTGAACCTACCTAAATACCAGTGTTTTGGACGAGTTTCTAGTCACTGTAGGCAGGGCTCTGGGAAGGGAACGAGTTTTTTCTAAATCAACAGGGTGCTTTCGTAGCCTGGGTGGGAGCTCCACCTGAGCCGCTCTAGAGCTCAAAGGAAACTTGACGTGAGTCGTTTCCTCAAGGTAAAGCCTTGAATAGCCCCGCTGAAGCCGAAGCGTGGAGCAGTTTCCTGGAGACATGAGTTGCAGTTCGGCTTTCTTTTAACCTTAGTACGCTTATGAAGACACCTAGTAACTCTCGTGGGCACCCTATTCCCTGCAAGAACACCGAGGACCGGCATGCTCGACTGGGAAGCTAAGAAACATCCAGGCCCGGAAACCTTTCCCAGTCACTCTCAATATGCTAAGTGTAGGGCAACACACTGCACGCCTCCTTGGGAGAGCTAGATTTCCTCAGCACTCCAACAGCTCCGGGCCATCGGTTGTCTCACGTCTACATGTCATGCATATCTGCCTCAATGCCCTAGGCTGAGCGGCACTGAGAAACCAATACTGTTTCACATTCCTTCTACAAAGTCATACCTTAAGACCCCATACTTACAGGAGAAAGTTGCCTTGCGTTCCTGCTGTAACCAAAGCACAGTTCTTCCTCTTACACTGCAGGGATTTAGAAGAGGCTAAGCCCCTATAGCGAACCTAGAGCATTCCTTGGGAGAGGCAGTTCGCTACATGCAGAACTCCGTGCCAAGAACACGTTCTTCAGGGAAGGGACCAGTGTGTAGCTAGAGTGTATAGTAACTTGGTAGAAATCACAAGGAGGTAGGCTGCGTGTTCACTGGAAACGGAGACCTGATGGCACAAGGCTTGCTTTCCCATTTTGAAAGCTCCATTCATGCCGCCTTGAACCTACCTAAATACCAGTGTTTTGGACAAGTTTCTAGTCACTGTAGGCAGGGCTCTGGGCAGGGAACGAGTTTTTTCTAAATCAACAGGGTGCTTTCATAGCCTGGGTGGGAGCTCCTCCTGAGACGCTCTAGAGCTACAAGGAAACTTGACGTGAGTCCTTTCCTCCAGGTAAAGCCTTGAATATCCCTGCTGAAGCGGAACGTGGAGCAGTTGCCTTGAGACATTACTTGCAGTTCTCCTTTCTTTTAACGTTAGTACGCTTTGCAAGACACCTAGGATCTCGCTGGGCACCCGATTCCGTGCAAGAACACCGAGTACCGGCAGGCTCCACTGGGTTGCTAAGAAACCTCCAGGCCCGGATACCTTTCCCAGTCACTCTGTGTATGTTAAGTGTAGGGCAACACACTGCACTCTTCCTTGGGAGAGCTACATTTCCTCAGCACTCCAACAGCTCCATGGAATCTGTTCTCTCACGTCCTACATGTCATGCAAATTGCCTCAATGCCCTAGGCTGAGCGGCACGGAGAAATCAAAACTGCTTCGCATTCCTTCCACAAAGTCATACCTTAAGGCCCCACACTTACAGGAGAAACTCGGCTTGCGTTCCTCCTGTAACCAAAGCACAGTTCTTCCTCTTACACGGCAGGGTTTTAGAAGAGCCTAAGCCCCGATAGCGTTACCAAAGCGTTCCTTGGGAGAGGCAGTTCGCTACATGCAGAACTCCGTGCCAAGAAAACATTCTTCAGGGAAGGGACCACTGTGTAGTTTGAGGGAATATTTACTTGGTAGAAATCACAAGGGGGTAGGCTGCGTGTTCACTGGAAACGGGGACCTGATGGCACAAGGCTTGCTTTCCCATTTTGAAAGCTCCATTCATGCCGCCTTGAACCTACCTAAATACCAGTGTTTTGGACGAGTTTCTAGTCACTGTAGGCAGGGCTCTGGGAAGGGAACGAGTTTTTTCTAAATCAACAGGGTGCTTTCGTAGCCTGGGTGGGAGCTCCACCTGAGCCGCTCTAGAGCTCAAAGGAAACTTGACGTGAGTCGTTTCCTCAAGGTAAAGCCTTGAATAGCCCCGCTGAAGCCGAAGCGTGGAGCAGTTTCCTGGAGACATGAGTTGCAGTTCGGCTTTCTTTTAACCTTAGTACGCTTATGAAGACACCTAGTAACTCTCGTGGGCACCCTATTCCCTGCAAGAACACCGAGGACCGGCATGCTCGACTGGGAAGCTAAGAAACATCCAGGCCCGGAAACCTTTCCCAGTCACTCTCAATATGCTAAGTGTAGGGCAACACACTGCACGCCTCCTTGGGAGAGCTAGATTTCCTCAGCACTCCAACAGCTCCGGGCCATCGGTTGTCTCACGTCTACATGTCATGCATATCTGCCTCAATGCCCTAGGCTGAGCGGCACTGAGAAACCAATACTGTTTCACATTCCTTCTACAAAGTCATACCTTAAGACCCCATACTTACAGGAGAAAGTTGCCTTGCGTTCCTGCTGTAACCAAAGCACAGTTCTTCCTCTTACACTGCAGGGATTTAGAAGAGGCTAAGCCCCTATAGCGAACCTAGAGCATTCCTTGGGAGAGGCAGTTCGCTACATGCAGAACTCCGTGCCAAGAACACGTTCTTCAGGGAAGGGACCAGTGTGTAGCTAGAGTGTATAGTAACTTGGTAGAAATCACAAGGAGGTAGGCTGCGTGTTCACTGGAAACGGAGACCTGATGGCACAAGGCTTGCTTTCCCATTTTGAAAGCTCCATTCATGCCGCCTTGAACCTACCTAAATACCAGTGTTTTGGACGAGTTTCTAGTCACTGTAGGCAGGGCTCTGGGAAGGGAACGAGTTTTTTCTAAATCAACAGGGTGCTTTCGTAGCCTGGGTGGGAGCTCCACCTGAGCCGCTCTAGAGCTCAAAGGAAACTTGACGTGAGTCGTTTCCTCAAGGTAAAGCCTTGAATAGCCCCGCTGAAGCCGAAGCGTGGAGCAGTTTCCTGGAGACATGAGTTGCAGTTCTGCTTTCTTTTAACCTTAGTACGCTTATGAAGACACCTAGTAACTCTCGTGGGCACCCTATTCCCTGCAAGAACACCGAGGACCGGCATGCTCGACTGGGAAGCTAAGAAACATCCAGGCCCGGAAACCTTTCCCAGTCACTCTCAATATGCTAAGTGTAGGGCAACACACTGCACGCCTCCTTGGGAGAGCTAGATTTCCTCAGCACTCCAACAGCTCCGGGCCATCGGTTGTCTCACGTCTACATGTCATGCATATCTGCCTCAATGCCCTAGGCTGAGCGGCACTGAGAAACCAATACTGTTTCACATTCCTTCTACAAAGTCATACCTTAAGACCCCATACTTACAGGAGAAAGTTGCCTTGCGTTCCTGCTGTAACCAAAGCACAGTTCTTCCTCTTACACTGCAGGGATTTAGAAGAGGCTAAGCCCCTATAGCGAACCTAGAGCATTCCTTGGGAGAGGCAGTTCGCTACATGCAGAACTCCGTGCCAAGAACACGTTCTTCAGGGAAGGGACCAGTGTGTAGCTAGAGTGTATAGTAACTTGGTAGAAATCACAAGGAGGTAGGCTGCGTGTTCACTGGAAACGGAGACCTGATGGCACAAGGCTTGCTTTCCCATTTTGAAAGCTCCATTCATGCCGCCTTGAACCTACCTAAATACCAGTGTTTTGGACAAGTTTCTAGTCACTGTAGGCAGGGCTCTGGGAAGGGAACGAGTTTTTTCTAAATCAACAGGGTGCTTTCGTAGCCTGGGTGGGAGCTCCACCTGAGCCGCTCTAGAGCTCAAAGGAAACTTGACGTGAGTCGTTTCCTCAAGGTAAAGCCTTGAATAGCCCCGCTGAAGCCGAAGCGTGGAGCAGTTTCCTGGAGACATGAGTTGCAGTTCTGCTTTCTTTTAACCTTAGTACGCTTATGAAGACACCTAGTAACTCTCGTGGGCACCCTATTCCCTGCAAGAACACCGAGGACCGGCATGCTCGACTGGGAAGCTAAGAAACATCCAGGCCCGGAAACCTTTCCCAGTCACTCTCAATATGCTAAGTGTAGGGCAACACACTGCACGCCTCCTTGGGAGAGCTAGATTTCCTCAGCACTCCAACAGCTCCGGGCCATCGGTTGTCTCACGTCTACATGTCATGCATATCTGCCTCAATGCCCTAGGCTGAGCGGCACTGAGAAACCAATACTGTTTCACATTCCTTCTACAAAGTCATACCTTAAGACCCCATACTTACAGGAGAAAGTTGCCTTGCGTTCCTGCTGTAACCAAAGCACAGTTCTTCCTCTTACACTGCAGGGATTTAGAAGAGGCTAAGCCCCTATAGCGAACCTAGAGCATTCCTTGGGAGAGGCAGTTCGCTACATGCAGAACTCCGTGCCAAGAACACGTTCTTCAGGGAAGGGACCAGTGTGTAGCTAGAGTGTATAGTAACTTGGTAGAAATCACAAGGAGGTAGGCTGCGTGTTCACTGGAAACGGAGACCTGATGGCACAAGGCTTGCTTTCCCATTTTGAAAGCTCCATTCATGCCGCCTTGAACCTACCTAAATACCAGTGTTTTGGACAAGTTTCTAGTCACTGTAGGCAGGGCTCTGGGCAGGGAACGAGTTTTTTCTAAATCAACAGGGTGCTTTCATAGCCTGGGTGGGAGCTCCTCCTGAGACGCTCTAGAGCTACAAGGAAACTTGACGTGAGTCCTTTCCTCCAGGTAAAGCCTTGAATATCCCTGCTGAAGCGGAACGTGGAGCAGTTGCCTTGAGACATTACTTGCAGTTCTCCTTTCTTTTAACGTTAGTACGCTTTGCAAGACACCTAGGATCTCGCTGGGCACCCGATTCCGTGCAAGAACACCGAGTACCGGCAGGCTCCACTGGGTTGCTAAGAAACCTCCAGGCCCGGATACCTTTCCCAGTCACTCTGTGTATGTTAAGTGTAGGGCAACACACTGCACTCTTCCTTGGGAGAGCTACATTTCCTCAGCACTCCAACAGCTCCATGGAATCTGTTCTCTCACGTCCTACATGTCATGCAAATTGCCTCAATGCCCTAGGCTGAGCGGCACGGAGAAATCAAAACTGCTTCGCATTCCTTCCACAAAGTCATACCTTAAGGCCCCACACTTACAGGAGAAACTCGGCTTGCGTTCCTCCTGTAACCAAAGCACAGTTCTTCCTCTTACACGGCAGGGTTTTAGAAGAGCCTAAGCCCCGATAGCGTTACCAAAGCGTTCCTTGGGAGAGGCAGTTCGCTACATGCAGAACTCCGTGCCAAGAAAACATTCTTCAGGGAAGGGACCACTGTGTAGTTTGAGGGAATATTTACTTGGCAGAAATCACAAGGGGGTAGGCTGCGTGTTCACTGGAAACGGGGACCTGATGGCACAAGGCTTGCTTTCCCATTTTGAAAGCTCCATTCATGCCGCCTTGAACCTACCTAAATACCAGTGTTTTGGACGAGTTTCTAGTCACTGTAGGCAGGGCTCTGGGAAGGGAACGAGTTTTTTCTAAATCAACAGGGTGCTTTCGTAGCCTGGGTGGGAGCTCCACCTGAGCCGCTCTAGAGCTCAAAGGAAACTTGACGTGAGTCGTTTCCTCAAGGTAAAGCCTTGAATAGCCCCGCTGAAGCCGAAGCGTGGAGCAGTTTCCTGGAGACATGAGTTGCAGTTCGGCTTTCTTTTAACCTTAGTACGCTTATGAAGACACCTAGTAACTCTCGTGGGCACCCTATTCCCTGCAAGAACACCGAGGACCGGCATGCTCGACTGGGAAGCTAAGAAACATCCAGGCCCGGAAACCTTTCCCAGTCACTCTCAATATGCTAAGTGTAGGGCAACACACTGCACGCCTCCTTGGGAGAGCTAGATTTCCTCAGCACTCCAACAGCTCCGGGCCATCGGTTGTCTCACGTCTACATGTCATGCATATCTGCCTCAATGCCCTAGGCTGAGCGGCACTGAGAAACCAATACTGTTTCACATTCCTTCTACAAAGTCATACCTTAAGACCCCATACTTACAGGAGAAAGTTGCCTTGCGTTCCTGCTGTAACCAAAGCACAGTTCTTCCTCTTACACTGCAGGGATTTAGAAGAGGCTAAGCCCCTATAGCGAACCTAGAGCATTCCTTGGGAGAGGCAGTTCGCTACATGCAGAACTCCGTGCCAAGAACACGTTCTTCAGGGAAGGGACCAGTGTGTAGCTAGAGTGTATAGTAACTTGGTAGAAATCACAAGGAGGTAGGCTGCGTGTTCACTGGAAACGGAGACCTGATGGCACAAGGCTTGCTTTCCCATTTTGAAAGCTCCATTCATGCCGCCTTGAACCTACCTAAATACCAGTGTTTTGGACAAGTTTCTAGTCACTGTAGGCAGGGCTCTGGGCAGGGAACGAGTTTTTTCTAAATCAACAGGGTGCTTTCATAGCCTGGGTGGGAGCTCCTCCTGAGACGCTCTAGAGCTACAAGGAAACTTGACGTGAGTCCTTTCCTCCAGGTAAAGCCTTGAATATCCCTGCTGAAGCGGAACGTGGAGCAGTTGCCTTGAGACATTACTTGCAGTTCTCCTTTCTTTTAACGTTAGTACGCTTTGCAAGACACCTAGGATCTCGCTGGGCACCCGATTCCGTGCAAGAACACCGAGTACCGGCAGGCTCCACTGGGTTGCTAAGAAACCTCCAGGCCCGGATACCTTTCCCAGTCACTCTGTGTATGTTAAGTGTAGGGCAACACACTGCACTCTTCCTTGGGAGAGCTACATTTCCTCAGCACTCCAACAGCTCCATGGAATCTGTTCTCTCACGTCCTACATGTCATGCAAATTGCCTCAATGCCCTAGGCTGAGCGGCACGGAGAAATCAAAACTGCTTCGCATTCCTTCCACAAAGTCATACCTTAAGGCCCCACACTTACAGGAGAAACTCGGCTTGCGTTCCTCCTGTAACCAAAGCACAGTTCTTCCTCTTACACGGCAGGGTTTTAGAAGAGCCTAAGCCCCGATAGCGTTACCAAAGCGTTCCTTAGGAGAGGCAGTTCGCTACATGCAGAACTCCGTGCCAAGAAAACATTCTTCAGGGAAGGGACCACTGTGTAGTTTGAGGGAATATTTACTTGGCAGAAATCACAAGGGGGTAGGCTGCGTGTTCACTGGAAACGGGGACCTGATGGCACAAGGCTTGCTTTCCCATTTTGAAAGCTCCATTCATGCCGCCTTGAACCTACCTAAATACCAGTGTTTTGGACGAGTTTCTAGTCACTGTAGGCAGGGCTCTGGGAAGGGAACGAGTTTTTTCTAAATCAACAGGGTGCTTTCGTAGCCTGGGTGGGAGCTCCACCTGAGCCGCTCTAGAGCTCAAAGGAAACTTGACGTGAGTCGTTTCCTCAAGGTAAAGCCTTGAATAGCCCCGCTGAAGCCGAAGCGTGGAGCAGTTTCCTGGAGACATGAGTTGCAGTTCGGCTTTCTTTTAACCTTAGTACGCTTATGAAGACACCTAGTAACTCTCGTGGGCACCCTATTCCCTGCAAGAACACCGAGGACCGGCATGCTCGACTGGGAAGCTAAGAAACATCCAGGCCCGGAAACCTTTCCCAGTCACTCTCAATATGCTAAGTGTAGGGCAACACACTGCACGCCTCCTTGGGAGAGCTAGATTTCCTCAGCACTCCAACAGCTCCGGGCCATCGGTTGTCTCACGTCTACATGTCATGCATATCTGCCTCAATGCCCTAGGCTGAGCGGCACTGAGAAACCAATACTGTTTCACATTCCTTCTACAAAGTCATACCTTAAGACCCCATACTTACAGGAGAAAGTTGCCTTGCGTTCCTGCTGTAACCAAAGCACAGTTCTTCCTCTTACACTGCAGGGATTTAGAAGAGGCTAAGCCCCTATAGCGAACCTAGAGCATTCCTTGGGAGAGGCAGTTCGCTACATGCAGAACTCCGTGCCAAGAACACGTTCTTCAGGGAAGGGACCAGTGTGTAGCTAGAGTGTATAGTAACTTGGTAGAAATCACAAGGAGGTAGGCTGCGTGTTCACTGGAAACGGAGACCTGATGGCACAAGGCTTGCTTTCCCATTTTGAAAGCTCCATTCATGCCGCCTTGAACCTACCTAAATACCAGTGTTTTGGACGAGTTTCTAGTCACTGTAGGCAGGGCTCTGGGAAGGGAACGAGTTTTTTCTAAATCAACAGGGTGCTTTCGTAGCCTGGGTGGGAGCTCCACCTGAGCCGCTCTAGAGCTCAAAGGAAACTTGACGTGAGTCGTTTCCTCAAGGTAAAGCCTTGAATAGCCCCGCTGAAGCCGAAGCGTGGAGCAGTTTCCTGGAGACATGAGTTGCAGTTCTGCTTTCTTTTAACCTTAGTACGCTTATGAAGACACCTAGTAACTCTCGTGGGCACCCTATTCCCTGCAAGAACACCGAGGACCGGCATGCTCGACTGGGAAGCTAAGAAACATCCAGGCCCGGAAACCTTTCCCAGTCACTCTCAATATGCTAAGTGTAGGGCAACACACTGCACGCCTCCTTGGGAGAGCTAGATTTCCTCAGCACTCCAACAGCTCCGGGCCATCGGTTGTCTCACGTCTACATGTCATGCATATCTGCCTCAATGCCCTAGGCTGAGCGGCACTGAGAAACCAATACTGTTTCACATTCCTTCTACAAAGTCATACCTTAAGACCCCATACTTACAGGAGAAAGTTGCCTTGCGTTCCTGCTGTAACCAAAGCACAGTTCTTCCTCTTACACTGCAGGGATTTAGAAGAGGCTAAGCCCCTATAGCGAACCTAGAGCATTCCTTGGGAGAGGCAGTTCGCTACATGCAGAACTCCGTGCCAAGAACACGTTCTTCAGGGAAGGGACCAGTGTGTAGCTAGAGTGTATAGTAACTTGGTAGAAATCACAAGGAGGTAGGCTGCGTGTTCACTGGAAACGGAGACCTGATGGCACAAGGCTTGCTTTCCCATTTTGAAAGCTCCATTCATGCCGCCTTGAACCTACCTAAATACCAGTGTTTTGGACGAGTTTCTAGTCACTGTAGGCAGGGCTCTGGGAAGGGAACGAGTTTTTTCTAAATCAACAGGGTGCTTTCGTAGCCTGGGTGGGAGCTCCACCTGAGCCGCTCTAGAGCTCAAAGGAAACTTGACGTGAGTCGTTTCCTCAAGGTAAAGCCTTGAATAGCCCCGCTGAAGCCGAAGCGTGGAGCAGTTTCCTGGAGACATGAGTTGCAGTTCTGCTTTCTTTTAACCTTAGTACGCTTATGAAGACACCTAGTAACTCTCGTGGGCACCCTATTCCCTGCAAGAACACCGAGGACCGGCATGCTCGACTGGGAAGCTAAGAAACATCCAGGCCCGGAAACCTTTCCCAGTCACTCTCAATATGCTAAGTGTAGGGCAACACACTGCACGCCTCCTTGGGAGAGCTAGATTTCCTCAGCACTCCAACAGCTCCGGGCCATCGGTTGTCTCACGTCTACATGTCATGCATATCTGCCTCAATGCCCTAGGCTGAGCGGCACTGAGAAACCAATACTGTTTCACATTCCTTCTACAAAGTCATACCTTAAGACCCCATACTTACAGGAGAAAGTTGCCTTGCGTTCCTGCTGTAACCAAAGCACAGTTCTTCCTCTTACACTGCAGGGATTTAGAAGAGGCTAAGCCCCTATAGCGAACCTAGAGCATTCCTTGGGAGAGGCAGTTCGCTACATGCAGAACTCCGTGCCAAGAACACGTTCTTCAGGGAAGGGACCAGTGTGTAGCTAGAGTGTATAGTAACTTGGTAGAAATCACAAGGAGGTAGGCTGCGTGTTCACTGGAAACGGAGACCTGATGGCACAAGGCTTGCTTTCCCATTTTGAAAGCTCCATTCATGCCGCCTTGAACCTACCTAAATACCAGTGTTTTGGACAAGTTTCTAGTCACTGTAGGCAGGGCTCTGGGCAGGGAACGAGTTTTTTCTAAATCAACAGGGTGCTTTCATAGCCTGGGTGGGAGCTCCTCCTGAGACGCTCTAGAGCTACAAGGAAACTTGACGTGAGTCCTTTCCTCCAGGTAAAGCCTTGAATATCCCTGCTGAAGCGGAACGTGGAGCAGTTGCCTTGAGACATTACTTGCAGTTCTCCTTTCTTTTAACGTTAGTACGCTTTGCAAGACACCTAGGATCTCGCTGGGCACCCGATTCCGTGCAAGAACACCGAGTACCGGCAGGCTCCACTGGGTTGCTAAGAAACCTCCAGGCCCGGATACCTTTCCCAGTCACTCTGTGTATGTTAAGTGTAGGGCAACACACTGCACTCTTCCTTGGGAGAGCTACATTTCCTCAGCACTCCAACAGCTCCATGGAATCTGTTCTCTCACGTCCTACATGTCATGCAAATTGCCTCAATGCCCTAGGCTGAGCGGCACGGAGAAATCAAAACTGCTTCGCATTCCTTCCACAAAGTCATACCTTAAGGCCCCACACTTACAGGAGAAACTCGGCTTGCGTTCCTCCTGTAACCAAAGCACAGTTCTTCCTCTTACACGGCAGGGTTTTAGAAGAGCCTAAGCCCCGATAGCGTTACCAAAGCGTTCCTTGGGAGAGGCAGTTCGCTACATGCAGAACTCCGTGCCAAGAAAACATTCTTCAGGGAAGGGACCACTGTGTAGTTTGAGGGAATATTTACTTGGCAGAAATCACAAGGGGGTAGGCTGCGTGTTCACTGGAAACAGGGACCTGATGGCACAAGGCTTGCTTTCCCATTTTGAAAGCTCCATTCATGCCGCCTTGAACCTACCTAAATACCAGTGTTTTGGACGAGTTTCTAGTCACTGTAGGCAGGGCTCTGGGAAGGGAACGAGTTTTTTCTAAATCAACAGGGTGCTTTCGTAGCCTGGGTGGGAGCTCCACCTGAGCCGCTCTAGAGCTCAAAGGAAACTTGACGTGAGTCGTTTCCTCAAGGTAAAGCCTTGAATAGCCCCGCTGAAGCCGAAGCGTGGAGCAGTTTCCTGGAGACATGAGTTGCAGTTCGGCTTTCTTTTAACCTTAGTACGCTTATGAAGACACCTAGTAACTCTCGTGGGCACCCTATTCCCTGCAAGAACACCGAGGACCGGCATGCTCGACTGGGAAGCTAAGAAACATCCAGGCCCGGAAACCTTTCCCAGTCACTCTCAATATGCTAAGTGTAGGGCAACACACTGCACGCCTCCTTGGGAGAGCTAGATTTCCTCAGCACTCCAACAGCTCCGGGCCATCGGTTGTCTCACGTCTACATGTCATGCATATCTGCCTCAATGCCCTAGGCTGAGCGGCACTGAGAAACCAATACTGTTTCACATTCCTTCTACAAAGTCATACCTTAAGACCCCATACTTACAGGAGAAAGTTGCCTTGCGTTCCTGCTGTAACCAAAGCACAGTTCTTCCTCTTACACTGCAGGGATTTAGAAGAGGCTAAGCCCCTATAGCGAACCTAGAGCATTCCTTGGGAGAGGCAGTTCGCTACATGCAGAACTCCGTGCCAAGAACACGTTCTTCAGGGAAGGGACCAGTGTGTAGCTAGAGTGTATAGTAACTTGGTAGAAATCACAAGGAGGTAGGCTGCGTGTTCACTGGAAACGGAGACCTGATGGCACAAGGCTTGCTTTCCCATTTTGAAAGCTCCATTCATGCCGCCTTGAACCTACCTAAATACCAGTGTTTTGGACAAGTTTCTAGTCACTGTAGGCAGGGCTCTGGGCAGGGAACGAGTTTTTTCTAAATCAACAGGGTGCTTTCATAGCCTGGGTGGGAGCTCCTCCTGAGACGCTCTAGAGCTACAAGGAAACTTGACGTGAGTCCTTTCCTCCAGGTAAAGCCTTGAATATCCCTGCTGAAGCGGAACGTGGAGCAGTTGCCTTGAGACATTACTTGCAGTTCTCCTTTCTTTTAACGTTAGTACGCTTTGCAAGACACCTAGGATCTCGCTGGGCACCCGATTCCGTGCAAGAACACCGAGTACCGGCAGGCTCCACTGGGTTGCTAAGAAACCTCCAGGCCCGGATACCTTTCCCAGTCACTCTGTGTATGTTAAGTGTAGGGCAACACACTGCACTCTTCCTTGGGAGAGCTACATTTCCTCAGCACTCCAACAGCTCCATGGAATCTGTTCTCTCACGTCCTACATGTCATGCAAATTGCCTCAATGCCCTAGGCTGAGCGGCACGGAGAAATCAAAACTGCTTCGCATTCCTTCCACAAAGTCATACCTTAAGGCCCCACACTTACAGGAGAAACTCGGCTTGCGTTCCTCCTGTAACCAAAGCACAGTTCTTCCTCTTACACGGCAGGGTTTTAGAAGAGCCTAAGCCCCGATAGCGTTACCAAAGCGTTCCTTGGGAGAGGCAGTTCGCTACATGCAGAACTCCGTGCCAAGAAAACATTCTTCAGGGAAGGGACCACTGTGTAGTTTGAGGGAATATTTACTTGGTAGAAACCACAAGGGGGTAGGCTGCGTGTTCACTGGAAACGGGGACCTGATGGCACAAGGCTTGCTTTCCCATTTTGAAAGCTCCATTCATGCCGCCTTGAACCTACCTAAATACCAGTGTTTTGGACGAGTTTCTAGTCACTGTAGGCAGGGCTCTGGGAAGGGAACGAGTTTTTTCTAAATCAACAGGGTGCTTTCGTAGCCTGGGTGGGAGCTCCACCTGAGCCGCTCTAGAGCTCAAAGGAAACTTGACGTGAGTCGTTTCCTCAAGGTAAAGCCTTGAATAGCCCCGCTGAAGCCGAAGCGTGGAGCAGTTTCCTGGAGACATGAGTTGCAGTTCGGCTTTCTTTTAACCTTAGTACGCTTATGAAGACACCTAGTAACTCTCGTGGGCACCCTATTTCCTGCAAGAACACCGAGGACCGGCATGCTCGACTGGGAAGCTAAGAAACATCCAGGCCCGGAAACCTTTCCCAGTCACTCTCAATATGCTAAGTGTAGGGCAACACACTGCACGCCTCCTTGGGAGAGCTAGATTTCCTCAGCACTCCAACAGCTCCGGGCCATCGGTTGTCTCACGTCTACATGTCATGCATATCTGCCTCAATGCCCTAGGCTGAGCGGCACTGAGAAACCAATACTGTTTCACATTCCTTCTACAAAGTCATACCTTAAGACCCCATACTTACAGGAGAAAGTTGCCTTGCGTTCCTGCTGTAACCAAAGCACAGTTCTTCCTCTTACACTGCAGGGATTTAGAAGAGGCTAAGCCCCTATAGCGAACCTAGAGCATTCCTTGGGAGAGGCAGTTCGCTACATGCAGAACTCCGTGCCAAGAACACGTTCTTCAGGGAAGGGACCAGTGTGTAGCTAGAGTGTATAGTAACTTGGTAGAAATCACAAGGAGGTAGGCTGCGTGTTCACTGGAAACGGAGACCTGATGGCACAAGGCTTGCTTTCCCATTTTGAAAGCTCCATTCATGCCGCCTTGAACCTACCTAAATACCAGTGTTTTGGACAAGTTTCTAGTCACTGTAGGCAGGGCTCTGGGCAGGGAACGAGTTTTTTCTAAATCAACAGGGTGCTTTCATAGCCTGGGTGGGAGCTCCTCCTGAGACGCTCTAGAGCTACAAGGAAACTTGACGTGAGTCCTTTCCTCCAGGTAAAGCCTTGAATATCCCTGCTGAAGCGGAACGTGGAGCAGTTGCCTTGAGACATTACTTGCAGTTCTCCTTTCTTTTAACGTTAGTACGCTTTGCAAGACACCTAGGATCTCGCTGGGCACCCGATTCCGTGCAAGAACACCGAGTACCGGCAGGCTCCACTGGGTTGCTAAGAAACCTCCAGGCCCGGATACCTTTCCCAGTCACTCTGTGTATGTTAAGTGTAGGGCAACACACTGCACTCTTCCTTGGGAGAGCTACATTTCCTCAGCACTCCAACAGCTCCATGGAATCTGTTCTCTCACGTCCTACATGTCATGCAAATTGCCTCAATGCCCTAGGCTGAGCGGCACGGAGAAATCAAAACTGCTTCGCATTCCTTCCACAAAGTCATACCTTAAGGCCCCACACTTACAGGAGAAACTCGGCTTGCGTTCCTCCTGTAACCAAAGCACAGTTCTTCCTCTTACACGGCAGGGTTTTAGAAGAGCCTAAGCCCCGATAGCGTTACCAAAGCGTTCCTTGGGAGAGGCAGTTCGCTACATGCAGAACTCCGTGCCAAGAAAACATTCTTCAGGGAAGGGACCACTGTGTAGTTTGAGGGAATATTTACTTGGCAGAAATCACAAGGGGGTAGGCTGCGTGTTCACTGGAAACGGGGACCTGATGGCACAAGGCTTGCTTTCCCATTTTGAAAGCTCCATTCATGCCGCCTTGAACCTACCTAAATACCAGTGTTTTGGACGAGTTTCTAGTCACTGTAGGCAGGGCTCTGGGAAGGGAACGAGTTTTTTCTAAATCAACAGGGTGCTTTCGTAGCCTGGGTGGGAGCTCCACCTGAGCCGCTCTAGAGCTCAAAGGAAACTTGACGTGAGTCGTTTCCTCAAGGTAAAGCCTTGAATAGCCCCGCTGAAGCCGAAGCGTGGAGCAGTTTCCTGGAGACATGAGTTGCAGTTCGGCTTTCTTTTAACCTTAGTACGCTTATGAAGACACCTAGTAACTCTCGTGGGCACCCTATTCCCTGCAAGAACACCGAGGACCGGCATGCTCGACTGGGAAGCTAAGAAACATCCAGGCCCGGAAACCTTTCCCAGTCACTCTCAATATGCTAAGTGTAGGGCAACACACTGCACGCCTCCTTGGGAGAGCTAGATTTCCTCAGCACTCCAACAGCTCCGGGCCATCGGTTGTCTCACGTCTACATGTCATGCATATCTGCCTCAATGCCCTAGGCTGAGCGGCACTGAGAAACCAATACTGTTTCACATTCCTTCTACAAAGTCATACCTTAAGACCCCATACTTACAGGAGAAAGTTGCCTTGCGTTCCTGCTGTAACCAAAGCACAGTTCTTCCTCTTACACTGCAGGGATTTAGAAGAGGCTAAGCCCCTATAGCGAACCTAGAGCATTCCTTGGGAGAGGCAGTTCGCTACATGCAGAACTCCGTGCCAAGAACACGTTCTTCAGGGAAGGGACCAGTGTGTAGCTAGAGTGTATAGTAACTTGGTAGAAATCACAAGGAGGTAGGCTGCGTGTTCACTGGAAACGGAGACCTGATGGCACAAGGCTTGCTTTCCCATTTTGAAAGCTCCATTCATGCCGCCTTGAACCTACCTAAATACCAGTGTTTTGGACAAGTTTCTAGTCACTGTAGGCAGGGCTCTGGGCAGGGAACGAGTTTTTTCTAAATCAACAGGGTGCTTTCATAGCCTGGGTGGGAGCTCCTCCTGAGACGCTCTAGAGCTACAAGGAAACTTGACGTGAGTCCTTTCCTCCAGGTAAAGCCTTGAATATCCCTGCTGAAGCGGAACGTGGAGCAGTTGCCTTGAGACATTACTTGCAGTTCTCCTTTCTTTTAACGTTAGTACGCTTTGCAAGACACCTAGGATCTCGCTGGGCACCCGATTCCGTGCAAGAACACCGAGTACCGGCAGGCTCCACTGGGTTGCTAAGAAACCTCCAGGCCCGGATACCTTTCCCAGTCACTCTGTGTATGTTAAGTGTAGGGCAACACACTGCACTCTTCCTTGGGAGAGCTACATTTCCTCAGCACTCCAACAGCTCCATGGAATCTGTTCTCTCACGTCCTACATGTCATGCAAATTGCCTCAATGCCCTAGGCTGAGCGGCACGGAGAAATCAAAACTGCTTCGCATTCCTTCCACAAAGTCATACCTTAAGGCCCCACACTTACAGGAGAAACTCGGCTTGCGTTCCTCCTGTAACCAAAGCACAGTTCTTCCTCTTACACGGCAGGGTTTTAGAAGAGCCTAAGCCCCGATAGCGTTACCAAAGCGTTCCTTGGGAGAGGCAGTTCGCTACATGCAGAACTCCGTGCCAAGAAAACATTCTTCAGGGAAGGGACCACTGTGTAGTTTGAGGGAATATTTACTTGGCAGAAATCACAAGGGGGTAGGCTGCGTGTTCACTGGAAACGGGGACCTGATGGCACAAGGCTTGCTTTCCCATTTTGAAAGCTCCATTCATGCCGCCTTGAACCTACCTAAATACCAGTGTTTTGGACGAGTTTCTAGTCACTGTAGGCAGGGCTCTGGGAAGGGAACGAGTTTTTTCTAAATCAACAGGGTGCTTTCGTAGCCTGGGTGGGAGCTCCACCTGAGCCGCTCTAGAGCTCAAAGGAAACTTGACGTGAGTCGTTTCCTCAAGGTAAAGCCTTGAATAGCCCCGCTGAAGCCGAAGCGTGGAGCAGTTTCCTGGAGACATGAGTTGCAGTTCGGCTTTCTTTTAACCTTAGTACGCTTATGAAGACACCTAGTAACTCTCGTGGGCACCCTATTCCCTGCAAGAACACCGAGGACCGGCATGCTCGACTGGGAAGCTAAGAAACATCCAGGCCCGGAAACCTTTCCCAGTCACTCTCAATATGCTAAGTGTAGGGCAACACACTGCACGCCTCCTTGGGAGAGCTAGATTTCCTCAGCACTCCAACAGCTCCGGGCCATCGGTTGTCTCACGTCTACATGTCATGCATATCTGCCTCAATGCCCTAGGCTGAGCGGCACTGAGAAACCAATACTGTTTCACATTCCTTCTACAAAGTCATACCTTAAGACCCCATACTTACAGGAGAAAGTTGCCTTGCGTTCCTGCTGTAACCAAAGCACAGTTCTTCCTCTTACACTGCAGGGATTTAGAAGAGGCTAAGCCCCTATAGCGAACCTAGAGCATTCCTTGGGAGAGGCAGTTCGCTACATGCAGAACTCCGTGCCAAGAACACGTTCTTCAGGGAAGGGACCAGTGTGTAGCTAGAGTGTATAGTAACTTGGTAGAAATCACAAGGAGGTAGGCTGCGTGTTCACTGGAAACGGAGACCTGATGGCACAAGGCTTGCTTTCCCATTTTGAAAGCTCCATTCATGCCGCCTTGAACCTACCTAAATACCAGTGTTTTGGACAAGTTTCTAGTCACTGTAGGCAGGGCTCTGGGCAGGGAACGAGTTTTTTCTAAATCAACAGGGTGCTTTCATAGCCTGGGTGGGAGCTCCTCCTGAGACGCTCTAGAGCTACAAGGAAACTTGACGTGAGTCCTTTCCTCCAGGTAAAGCCTTGAATATCCCTGCTGAAGCGGAACGTGGAGCAGTTGCCTTGAGACATTACTTGCAGTTCTCCTTTCTTTTAACGTTAGTACGCTTTGCAAGACACCTAGGATCTCGCTGGGCACCCGATTCCGTGCAAGAACACCGAGTACCGGCAGGCTCCACTGGGTTGCTAAGAAACCTCCAGGCCCGGATACCTTTCCCAGTCACTCTGTGTATGTTAAGTGTAGGGCAACACACTGCACTCTTCCTTGGGAGAGCTACATTTCCTCAGCACTCCAACAGCTCCATGGAATCTGTTCTCTCACGTCCTACATGTCATGCAAATTGCCTCAATGCCCTAGGCTGAGCGGCACGGAGAAATCAAAACTGCTTCGCATTCCTTCCACAAAGTCATACCTTAAGGCCCCACACTTACAGGAGAAACTCGGCTTGCGTTCCTCCTGTAACCAAAGCACAGTTCTTCCTCTTACACGGCAGGGTTTTAGAAGAGCCTAAGCCCCGATAGCGTTACCAAAGCGTTCCTTGGGAGAGGCAGTTCGCTACATGCAGAACTCCGTGCCAAGAAAACATTCTTCAGGGAAGGGACCACTGTGTAGTTTGAGGGAATATTTACTTGGTAGAAATCACAAGGGGGTAGGCTGCGTGTTCACTGGAAACGGGGACCTGATGGCACAAGGCTTGCTTTCCCATTTTGAAAGCTCCATTCATGCCGCCTTGAACCTACCTAAATACCAGTGTTTTGGACGAGTTTCTAGTCACTGTAGGCAGGGCTCTGGGAAGGGAACGAGTTTTTTCTAAATCAACAGGGTGCTTTCGTAGCCTGGGTGGGAGCTCCACCTGAGCCGCTCTAGAGCTCAAAGGAAACTTGACGTGAGTCGTTTCCTCAAGGTAAAGCCTTGAATAGCCCCGCTGAAGCCGAAGCGTGGAGCAGTTTCCTGGAGACATGAGTTGCAGTTCTGCTTTCTTTTAACCTTAGTACGCTTATGAAGACACCTAGTAACTCTCGTGGGCACCCTATTCCCTGCAAGAACACCGAGGACCGGCATGCTCGACTGGGAAGCTAAGAAACATCCAGGCCCGGAAACCTTTCCCAGTCACTCTCAATATGCTAAGTGTAGGGCAACACACTGCACGCCTCCTTGGGAGAGCTAGATTTCCTCAGCACTCCAACAGCTCCGGGCCATCGGTTGTCTCACGTCTACATGTCATGCATATCTGCCTCAATGCCCTAGGCTGAGCGGCACTGAGAAACCAATACTGTTTCACATTCCTTCTACAAAGTCATACCTTAAGACCCCATACTTACAGGAGAAAGTTGCCTTGCGTTCCTGCTGTAACCAAAGCACAGTTCTTCCTCTTACACTGCAGGGATTTAGAAGAGGCTAAGCCCCTATAGCGAACCTAGAGCATTCCTTGGGAGAGGCAGTTCGCTACATGCAGAACTCCGTGCCAAGAACACGTTCTTCAGGGAAGGGACCAGTGTGTAGCTAGAGTGTATAGTAACTTGGTAGAAATCACAAGGAGGTAGGCTGCGTGTTCACTGGAAACGGAGACCTGATGGCACAAGGCTTGCTTTCCCATTTTGAAAGCTCCATTCATGCCGCCTTGAACCTACCTAAATACCAGTGTTTTGGACAAGTTTCTAGTCACTGTAGGCAGGGCTCTGGGCAGGGAACGAGTTTTTTCTAAATCAACAGGGTGCTTTCATAGCCTGGGTGGGAGCTCCTCCTGAGACGCTCTAGAGCTACAAGGAAACTTGACGTGAGTCCTTTCCTCCAGGTAAAGCCTTGAATATCCCTGCTGAAGCGGAACGTGGAGCAGTTGCCTTGAGACATTACTTGCAGTTCTCCTTTCTTTTAACGTTAGTACGCTTTGCAAGACACCTAGGATCTCGCTGGGCACCCGATTCCGTGCAAGAACACCGAGTACCGGCAGGCTCCACTGGGTTGCTAAGAAACCTCCAGGCCCGGATACCTTTCCCAGTCACTCTGTGTATGTTAAGTGTAGGGCAACACACTGCACTCTTCCTTGGGAGAGCTACATTTCCTCAGCACTCCAACAGCTCCATGGAATCTGTTCTCTCACGTCCTACATGTCATGCAAATTGCCTCAATGCCCTAGGCTGAGCGGCACGGAGAAATCAAAACTGCTTCGCATTCCTTCCACAAAGTCATACCTTAAGGCCCCACACTTACAGGAGAAACTCGGCTTGCGTTCCTCCTGTAACCAAAGCACAGTTCTTCCTCTTACACGGCAGGGTTTTAGAAGAGCCTAAGCCCCGATAGCGTTACCAAAGCGTTCCTTGGGAGAGGCAGTTCGCTACATGCAGAACTCCGTGCCAAGAAAACATTCTTCAGGGAAGGGACCACTGTGTAGTTTGAGGGAATATTTACTTGGTAGAAATCACAAGGGGGTAGGCTGCGTGTTCACTGGAAACGGGGACCTGATGGCACAAGGCTTGCTTTCCCATTTTGAAAGCTCCATTCATGCCGCCTTGAACCTACCTAAATACCAGTGTTTTGGACGAGTTTCTAGTCACTGTAGGCAGGGCTCTGGGAAGGGAACGAGTTTTTTCTAAATCAACAGGGTGCTTTCGTAGCCTGGGTGGGAGCTCCACCTGAGCCGCTCTAGAGCTCAAAGGAAACTTGACGTGAGTCGTTTCCTCAAGGTAAAGCCTTGAATAGCCCCGCTGAAGCCGAAGCGTGGAGCAGTTTCCTGGAGACATGAGTTGCAGTTCGGCTTTCTTTTAACCTTAGTACGCTTATGAAGACACCTAGTAACTCTCGTGGGCACCCTATTCCCTGCAAGAACACCGAGGACCGGCATGCTCGACTGGGAAGCTAAGAAACATCCAGGCCCGGAAACCTTTCCCAGTCACTCTCAATATGCTAAGTGTAGGGCAACACACTGCACGCCTCCTTGGGAGAGCTAGATTTCCTCAGCACTCCAACAGCTCCGGGCCATCGGTTGTCTCACGTCTACATGTCATGCATATCTGCCTCAATGCCCTAGGCTGAGCGGCACTGAGAAACCAATACTGTTTCACATTCCTTCTACAAAGTCATACCTTAAGACCCCATACTTACAGGAGAAAGTTGCCTTGCGTTCCTGCTGTAACCAAAGCACAGTTCTTCCTCTTACACTGCAGGGATTTAGAAGAGGCTAAGCCCCTATAGCGAACCTAGAGCATTCCTTGGGAGAGGCAGTTCGCTACATGCAGAACTCCGTGCCAAGAACACGTTCTTCAGGGAAGGGACCAGTGTGTAGCTAGAGTGTATAGTAACTTGGTAGAAATCACAAGGAGGTAGGCTGCGTGTTCACTGGAAACGGAGACCTGATGGCACAAGGCTTGCTTTCCCATTTTGAAAGCTCCATTCATGCCGCCTTGAACCTACCTAAATACCAGTGTTTTGGACGAGTTTCTAGTCACTGTAGGCAGGGCTCTGGGAAGGGAACGAGTTTTTTCTAAATCAACAGGGTGCTTTCGTAGCCTGGGTGGGAGCTCCACCTGAGCCGCTCTAGAGCTCAAAGGAAACTTGACGTGAGTCGTTTCCTCAAGGTAAAGCCTTGAATAGCCCCGCTGAAGCCGAAGCGTGGAGCAGTTTCCTGGAGACATGAGTTGCAGTTCGGCTTTCTTTTAACCTTAGTACGCTTATGAAGACACCTAGTAACTCTCGTGGGCACCCTATTTCCTGCAAGAACACCGAGGACCGGCATGCTCGACTGGGAAGCTAAGAAACATCCAGGCCCGGAAACCTTTCCCAGTCACTCTCAATATGCTAAGTGTAGGGCAACACACTGCACGCCTCCTTGGGAGAGCTAGATTTCCTCAGCACTCCAACAGCTCCGGGCCATCGGTTGTCTCACGTCTACATGTCATGCATATCTGCCTCAATGCCCTAGGCTGAGCGGCACTGAGAAACCAATACTGTTTCACATTCCTTCTACAAAGTCATACCTTAAGACCCCATACTTACAGGAGAAAGTTGCCTTGCGTTCCTGCTGTAACCAAAGCACAGTTCTTCCTCTTACACTGCAGGGATTTAGAAGAGGCTAAGCCCCTATAGCGAACCTAGAGCATTCCTTGGGAGAGGCAGTTCGCTACATGCAGAACTCCGTGCCAAGAACACGTTCTTCAGGGAAGGGACCAGTGTGTAGCTAGAGTGTATAGTAACTTGGTAGAAATCACAAGGAGGTAGGCTGCGTGTTCACTGGAAACGGAGACCTGATGGCACAAGGCTTGCTTTCCCATTTTGAAAGCTCCATTCATGCCGCCTTGAACCTACCTAAATACCAGTGTTTTGGACAAGTTTCTAGTCACTGTAGGCAGGGCTCTGGGCAGGGAACGAGTTTTTTCTAAATCAACAGGGTGCTTTCATAGCCTGGGTGGGAGCTCCTCCTGAGACGCTCTAGAGCTACAAGGAAACTTGACGTGAGTCCTTTCCTCCAGGTAAAGCCTTGAATATCCCTGCTGAAGCGGAACGTGGAGCAGTTGCCTTGAGACATTACTTGCAGTTCTCCTTTCTTTTAACGTTAGTACGCTTTGCAAGACACCTAGGATCTCGCTGGGCACCCGATTCCGTGCAAGAACACCGAGTACCGGCAGGCTCCACTGGGTTGCTAAGAAACCTCCAGGCCCGGATACCTTTCCCAGTCACTCTGTGTATGTTAAGTGTAGGGCAACACACTGCACTCTTCCTTGGGAGAGCTACATTTCCTCAGCACTCCAACAGCTCCATGGAATCTGTTCTCTCACGTCCTACATGTCATGCAAATTGCCTCAATGCCCTAGGCTGAGCGGCACGGAGAAATCAAAACTGCTTCGCATTCCTTCCACAAAGTCATACCTTAAGGCCCCACACTTACAGGAGAAACTCGGCTTGCGTTCCTCCTGTAACCAAAGCACAGTTCTTCCTCTTACACGGCAGGGTTTTAGAAGAGCCTAAGCCCCGATAGCGTTACCAAAGCGTTCCTTGGGAGAGGCAGTTCGCTACATGCAGAACTCCGTGCCAAGAAAACATTCTTCAGGGAAGGGACCACTGTGTAGTTTGAGGGAATATTTACTTGGCAGAAATCACAAGGGGGTAGGCTGCGTGTTCACTGGAAACGGGGACCTGATGGCACAAGGCTTGCTTTCCCATTTTGAAAGCTCCATTCATGCCGCCTTGAACCTACCTAAATACCAGTGTTTTGGACGAGTTTCTAGTCACTGTAGGCAGGGCTCTGGGAAGGGAACGAGTTTTTTCTAAATCAACAGGGTGCTTTCGTAGCCTGGGTGGGAGCTCCACCTGAGCCGCTCTAGAGCTCAAAGGAAACTTGACGTGAGTCGTTTCCTCAAGGTAAAGCCTTGAATAGCCCCGCTGAAGCCGAAGCGTGGAGCAGTTTCCTGGAGACATGAGTTGCAGTTCGGCTTTCTTTTAACCTTAGTACGCTTATGAAGACACCTAGTAACTCTCGTGGGCACCCTATTCCCTGCAAGAACACCGAGGACCGGCATGCTCGACTGGGAAGCTAAGAAACATCCAGGCCCGGAAACCTTTCCCAGTCACTCTCAATATGCTAAGTGTAGGGCAACACACTGCACGCCTCCTTGGGAGAGCTAGATTTCCTCAGCACTCCAACAGCTCCGGGCCATCGGTTGTCTCACGTCTACATGTCATGCATATCTGCCTCAATGCCCTAGGCTGAGCGGCACTGAGAAACCAATACTGTTTCACATTCCTTCTACAAAGTCATACCTTAAGACCCCATACTTACAGGAGAAAGTTGCCTTGCGTTCCTGCTGTAACCAAAGCACAGTTCTTCCTCTTACACTGCAGGGATTTAGAAGAGGCTAAGCCCCTATAGCGAACCTAGAGCATTCCTTGGGAGAGGCAGTTCGCTACATGCAGAACTCCGTGCCAAGAACACGTTCTTCAGGGAAGGGACCAGTGTGTAGCTAGAGTGTATAGTAACTTGGTAGAAATCACAAGGAGGTAGGCTGCGTGTTCACTGGAAACGGAGACCTGATGGCACAAGGCTTGCTTTCCCATTTTGAAAGCTCCATTCATGCCGCCTTGAACCTACCTAAATACCAGTGTTTTGGACAAGTTTCTAGTCACTGTAGGCAGGGCTCTGGGCAGGGAACGAGTTTTTTCTAAATCAACAGGGTGCTTTCATAGCCTGGGTGGGAGCTCCTCCTGAGACGCTCTAGAGCTACAAGGAAACTTGACGTGAGTCCTTTCCTCCAGGTAAAGCCTTGAATATCCCTGCTGAAGCGGAACGTGGAGCAGTTGCCTTGAGACATTACTTGCAGTTCTCCTTTCTTTTAACGTTAGTACGCTTTGCAAGACACCTAGGATCTCGCTGGGCACCCGATTCCGTGCAAGAACACCGAGTACCGGCAGGCTCCACTGGGTTGCTAAGAAACCTCCAGGCCCGGATACCTTTCCCAGTCACTCTGTGTATGTTAAGTGTAGGGCAACACACTGCACTCTTCCTTGGGAGAGCTACATTTCCTCAGCACTCCAACAGCTCCATGGAATCTGTTCTCTCACGTCCTACATGTCATGCAAATTGCCTCAATGCCCTAGGCTGAGCGGCACGGAGAAATCAAAACTGCTTCGCATTCCTTCCACAAAGTCATACCTTAAGGCCCCACACTTACAGGAGAAACTCGGCTTGCGTTCCTCCTGTAACCAAAGCACAGTTCTTCCTCTTACACGGCAGGGTTTTAGAAGAGCCTAAGCCCCGATAGCGTTACCAAAGCGTTCCTTGGGAGAGGCAGTTCGCTACATGCAGAACTCCGTGCCAAGAAAACATTCTTCAGGGAAGGACCACTGTGTAGTTTGAGGGAATATTTACTTGGTAGAAATCACAAGGGGGTAGGCTGCGTGTTCACTGGAAACGGGGACCTGATGGCACAAGGCTTGCTTTCCCATTTTGAAAGCTCCATTCATGCCGCCTTGAACCTACCTAAATACCAGCAGTGTTTTGGACGAGTTTCTAGTCACTGTAGGCAGGGCTCTGGGAAGGGAACGAGTTTTTTCTAAATCAACAGGGTGCTTTCGTAGCCTGGGTGGGAGCTCCACCTGAGCCGCTCTAGAGCTCAAAGGAAACTTGACGTGAGTCGTTTCCTCAAGGTAAAGCCTTGAATAGCCCCGCTGAAGCCGAAGCGTGGAGCAGTTTCCTGGAGACATGAGTTGCAGTTCTGCTTTCTTTTAACCTTAGTACGCTTATGAAGACACCTAGTAACTCTCGTGGGCACCCTATTCCCTGCAAGAACACCGAGGACCGGCATGCTCGACTGGGAAGCTAAGAAACATCCAGGCCCGGAAACCTTTCCCAGTCACTCTCAATATGCTAAGTGTAGGGCAACACACTGCACGCCTCCTTGGGAGAGCTAGATTTCCTCAGCACTCCAACAGCTCCGGGCCATCGGTTGTCTCACGTCTACATGTCATGCATATCTGCCTCAATGCCCTAGGCTGAGCGGCACTGAGAAACCAATACTGTTTCACATTCCTTCTACAAAGTCATACCTTAAGACCCCATACTTACAGGAGAAAGTTGCCTTGCGTTCCTGCTGTAACCAAAGCACAGTTCTTCCTCTTACACTGCAGGGATTTAGAAGAGGCTAAGCCCCTATAGCGAACCTAGAGCATTCCTTGGGAGAGGCAGTTCGCTACATGCAGAACTCCGTGCCAAGAACACGTTCTTCAGGGAAGGGACCAGTGTGTAGCTAGAGTGTATAGTAACTTGGTAGAAATCACAAGGAGGTAGGCTGCGTGTTCACTGGAAACGGAGACCTGATGGCACAAGGCTTGCTTTCCCATTTTGAAAGCTCCATTCATGCCGCCTTGAACCTACCTAAATACCAGTGTTTTGGACAAGTTTCTAGTCACTGTAGGCAGGGCTCTGGGCAGGGAACGAGTTTTTTCTAAATCAACAGGGTGCTTTCATAGCCTGGGTGGGAGCTCCTCCTGAGACGCTCTAGAGCTACAAGGAAACTTGACGTGAGTCCTTTCCTCCAGGTAAAGCCTTGAATATCCCTGCTGAAGCGGAACGTGGAGCAGTTGCCTTGAGACATTACTTGCAGTTCTCCTTTCTTTTAACGTTAGTACGCTTTGCAAGACACCTAGGATCTCGCTGGGCACCCGATTCCGTGCAAGAACACCGAGTACCGGCAGGCTCCACTGGGTTGCTAAGAAACCTCCAGGCCCGGATACCTTTCCCAGTCACTCTGTGTATGTTAAGTGTAGGGCAACACACTGCACTCTTCCTTGGGAGAGCTACATTTCCTCAGCACTCCAACAGCTCCATGGAATCTGTTCTCTCACGTCCTACATGTCATGCAAATTGCCTCAATGCCCTAGGCTGAGCGGCACGGAGAAAATCAAAACTGCTTCGCATTCCTTCCACAAAGTCATACCTTAAGGCC
Organism: Eubalaena glacialis; assembly: GCF_028564815.1. NCBI lineage: Eukaryota > Metazoa > Chordata > Mammalia > Artiodactyla > Balaenidae > Eubalaena > Eubalaena glacialis. Next base: position 7,348 of record NW_026871708.1, on the reverse strand, counting down.
CCACACTTACAGGAGAAACTCGGCTTGCGTTCCTCCTGTAACCAAAGCACAGTTCTTCCTCTTACACGGCAGGGTTTTAGAAGAGCCTAAGCCCCGATAGCGTTACCAAAGCGTTCCTTGGGAGAGGCAGTTCGCTACATGCAGAACTCCGTGCCAAGAAAACATTCTTCAGGGAAGGGACCACTGTGTAGTTTGAGGGAATATTTACTTGGTAGAAATCACAAGGGGGTAGGCTGCGTGTTCACTGGAAACGGGGACCTGATGGCACAAGGCTTGCTTTCCCATTTTGAAAGCTCCATTCATGCCGCCTTGAACCTACCTAAATACCAGTGTTTTGGACGAGTTTCTAGTCACTGTAGGCAGGGCTCTGGGAAGGGAACGAGTTTTTTCTAAATCAACAGGGTGCTTTCGTAGCCTGGGTGGGAGCTCCACCTGAGCCGCTCTAGAGCTCAAAGGAAACTTGACGTGAGTCGTTTCCTCAAGGTAAAGCCTTGAATAGCCCCGCTGAAGCCGAAGCGTGGAGCAGTTTCCTGGAGACATGAGTTGCAGTTCGGCTTTCTTTTAACCTTAGTACGCTTATGAAGACACCTAGTAACTCTCGTGGGCACCCTATTCCCTGCAAGAACACCGAGGACCGGCATGCTCGACTGGGAAGCTAAGAAACATCCAGGCCCGGAAACCTTTCCCAGTCACTCTCAATATGCTAAGTGTAGGGCAACACACTGCACGCCTCCTTGGGAGAGCTAGATTTCCTCAGCACTCCAACAGCTCCGGGCCATCGGTTGTCTCACGTCTACATGTCATGCATATCTGCCTCAATGCCCTAGGCTGAGCGGCACTGAGAAACCAATACTGTTTCACATTCCTTCTACAAAGTCATACCTTAAGACCCCATACTTACAGGAGAAAGTTGCCTTGCGTTCCTGCTGTAACCAAAGCACAGTTCTTCCTCTTACACTGCAGGGATTTAGAAGAGGCTAAGCCCCTATAGCGAACCTAGAGCATTCCTTGGGAGAGGCAGTTCGCTACATGCAGAACTCCGTGCCAAGAACACGTTCTTCAGGGAAGGGACCAGTGTGTAGCTAGAGTGTATAGTAACTTGGTAGAAATCACAAGGAGGTAGGCTGCGTGTTCACTGGAAACGGAGACCTGATGGCACAAGGCTTGCTTTCCCATTTTGAAAGCTCCATTCATGCCGCCTTGAACCTACCTAAATACCAGTGTTTTGGACGAGTTTCTAGTCACTGTAGGCAGGGCTCTGGGAAGGGAACGAGTTTTTTCTAAATCAACAGGGTGCTTTCGTAGCCTGGGTGGGAGCTCCACCTGAGCCGCTCTAGAGCTCAAAGGAAACTTGACGTGAGTCGTTTCCTCAAGGTAAAGCCTTGAATAGCCCCCGCTGAAGCCGAAGCGTGGAGCAGTTTCCTGGAGACATGAGTTGCAGTTCTGCTTTCTTTTAACCTTAGTACGCTTATGAAGACACCTAGTAACTCTCGTGGGCACCCTATTCCCTGCAAGAACACCGAGGACCGGCATGCTCGACTGGGAAGCTAAGAAACATCCAGGCCCGGAAACCTTTCCCAGTCACTCTCAATATGCTAAGTGTAGGGCAACACACTGCACGCCTCCTTGGGAGAGCTAGATTTCCTCAGCACTCCAACAGCTCCGGGCCATCGGTTGTCTCACGTCTACATGTCATGCATATCTGCCTCAATGCCCTAGGCTGAGCGGCACTGAGAAACCAATACTGTTTCACATTCCTTCTACAAAGTCATACCTTAAGACCCCATACTTACAGGAGAAAGTTGCCTTGCGTTCCTGCTGTAACCAAAGCACAGTTCTTCCTCTTACACTGCAGGGATTTAGAAGAGGCTAAGCCCCTATAGCGAACCTAGAGCATTCCTTGGGAGAGGCAGTTCGCTACATGCAGAACTCCGTGCCAAGAACACGTTCTTCAGGGAAGGGACCAGTGTGTAGCTAGAGTGTATAGTAACTTGGTAGAAATCACAAGGAGGTAGGCTGCGTGTTCACTGGAAACGGAGACCTGATGGCACAAGGCTTGCTTTCCCATTTGAAAGCTCCATTCATGCCGCCTTGAACCTACCTAAATACCAGTGTTTTGGACGAGTTTCTAGTCACTGTAGCAGGGCTCTGGGAAGGGAACGAGTTTTTTCTAAATCAACAGGGTGCTTTCGTAGCCTGGGTGGGAGCTCCACCTGAGCCGCTCTAGAGCTCAAAGGAAACTTGACGTGAGTCGTTTCCTCAAGGTAAAGCCTTGAATAGCCCCGCTGAAGCCGAAGCGTGGAGCAGTTTCCTGGAGACATGAGTTGCAGTTCTGCTTTCTTTTAACCTTAGTACGCTTATGAAGACACCTAGTAACTCTCGTGGGCACCCTATTCCCTGCAAGAACACCGAGGACCGGCATGCTCGACTGGGAAGCTAAGAAACATCCAGGCCCGGAAACCTTTCCCAGTCACTCTCAATATGCTAAGTGTAGGGCAACACACTGCACGCCTCCTTGGGAGAGCTAGATTTCCTCAGCACTCCAACAGCTCCGGGCCATCGGTTGTCTCACGTCTACATGTCATGCATATCTGCCTCAATGCCCTAGGCTGAGCGGCACTGAGAAACCAATACTGTTTCACATTCCTTCTACAAAGTCATACCTTAAGACCCCATACTTACAGGAGAAAGTTGCCTTGCGTTCCTGCTGTAACCAAAGCACAGTTCTTCCTCTTACACTGCAGGGATTTAGAAGAGGCTAAGCCCCTATAGCGAACCTAGAGCATTCCTTGGGAGAGGCAGTTCGCTACATGCAGAACTCCGTGCCAAGAACACGTTCTTCAGGGAAGGGACCAGTGTGTAGCTAGAGTGTATAGTAACTTGGTAGAAATCACAAGGAGGTAGGCTGCGTGTTCACTGGAAACGGAGACCTGATGGCACAAGGCTTGCTTTCCCATTTTGAAAGCTCCATTCATGCCGCCTTGAACCTACCTAAATACCAGTGTTTTGGACAAGTTTCTAGTCACTGTAGGCAGGGCTCTGGGCAGGGAACGAGTTTTTTCTAAATCAACAGGGTGCTTTCATAGCCTGGGTGGGAGCTCCTCCTGAGACGCTCTAGAGCTACAAGGAAACTTGACGTGAGTCCTTTCCTCCAGGTAAAGCCTTGAATATCCCTGCTGAAGCGGAACGTGGAGCAGTTGCCTTGAGACATTACTTGCAGTTCTCCTTTCTTTTAACGTTAGTACGCTTTGCAAGACACCTAGGATCTCGCTGGGCACCCGATTCCGTGCAAGAACACCGAGTACCGGCAGGCTCCACTGGGTTGCTAAGAAACCTCCAGGCCCGGATACCTTTCCCAGTCACTCTGTGTATGTTAAGTGTAGGGCAACACACTGCACTCTTCCTTGGGAGAGCTACATTTCCTCAGCACTCCAACAGCTCCATGGAATCTGTTCTCTCACGTCCTACATGTCATGCAAATTGCCTCAATGCCCTAGGCTGAGCGGCACGGAGAAATCAAAACTGCTTCGCATTCCTTCCACAAAGTCATACCTTAAGGCCCCACACTTACAGGAGAAACTCGGCTTGCGTTCCTCCTGTAACCAAAGCACAGTTCTTCCTCTTACACGGCAGGGTTTTAGAAGAGCCTAAGCCCCGATAGCGTTACCAAAGCGTTCCTTGGGAGAGGCAGTTCGCTACATGCAGAACTCCGTGCCAAGAAAACATTCTTCAGGGAAGGGACCACTGTGTAGTTTGAGGGAATATTTACTTGGCAGAAATCACAAGGGGGTAGGCTGCGTGTTCACTGGAAACGGGGACCTGATGGCACAAGGCTTGCTTTCCCATTTTGAAAGCTCCATTCATGCCGCCTTGAACCTACCTAAATACCAGTGTTTTGGACGAGTTTCTAGTCACTGTAGGCAGGGCTCTGGAAGGGAACGAGTTTTTTCTAAATCAACAGGGTGCTTTCGTAGCCTGGGTGGGAGCTCCACCTGAGCCGCTCTAGAGCTCAAAGGAAACTTGACGTGAGTCGTTTCCTCAAGGTAAAGCCTTGAATAGCCCCGCTGAAGCCGAAGCGTGGAGCAGTTTCCTGGAGACATGAGTTGCAGTTCGGCTTTCTTTTAACCTTAGTACGCTTATGAAGACACCTAGTAACTCTCGTGGGCACCCTATTCCCTGCAAGAACACCGAGGACCGGCATGCTCGACTGGGAAGCTAAGAAACATCCAGGCCCGGAAACCTTTCCCAGTCACTCTCAATATGCTAAGTGTAGGGCAACACACTGCACGCCTCCTTGGGAGAGCTAGATTTCCTCAGCACTCCAACAGCTCCGGGCCATCGGTTGTCTCACGTCTACATGTCATGCATATCTGCCTCAATGCCCTAGGCTGAGCGGCACTGAGAAACCAATACTGTTTCACATTCCTTCTACAAAGTCATACCTTAAGACCCCATACTTACAGGAGAAAGTTGCCTTGCGTTCCTGCTGTAACCAAAGCACAGTTCTTCCTCTTACACTGCAGGGATTTAGAAGAGGCTAAGCCCCTATAGCGAACCTAGAGCATTCCTTGGGAGAGGCAGTTCGCTACATGCAGAACTCCGTGCCAAGAACACGTTCTTCAGGGAAGGGACCAGTGTGTAGCTAGAGTGTATAGTAACTTGGTAGAAATCACAAGGAGGTAGGCTGCGTGTTCACTGGAAACGGAGACCTGATGGCACAAGGCTTGCTTTCCCATTTTGAAAGCTCCATTCATGCCGCCTTGAACCTACCTAAATACCAGTGTTTTGGACAAGTTTCTAGTCACTGTAGGCAGGGCTCTGGGCAGGGAACGAGTTTTTTCTAAATCAACAGGGTGCTTTCATAGCCTGGGTGGGAGCTCCTCCTGAGACGCTCTAGAGCTACAAGGAAACTTGACGTGAGTCCTTTCCTCCAGGTAAAGCCTTGAATATCCCTGCTGAAGCGGAACGTGGAGCAGTTGCCTTGAGACATTACTTGCAGTTCTCCTTTCTTTTAACGTTAGTACGCTTTGCAAGACACCTAGGATCTCGCTGGGCACCCGATTCCGTGCAAGAACACCGAGTACCGGCAGGCTCCACTGGGTTGCTAAGAAACCTCCAGGCCCGGATACCTTTCCCAGTCACTCTGTGTATGTTAAGTGTAGGGCAACACACTGCACTCTTCCTTGGGAGAGCTACATTTCCTCAGCACTCCAACAGCTCCATGGAATCTGTTCTCTCACGTCCTACATGTCATGCAAATTGCCTCAATGCCCTAGGCTGAGCGGCACGGAGAAATCAAAACTGCTTCGCATTCCTTCCACAAAGTCATACCTTAAGGCCCCACACTTACAGGAGAAACTCGGCTTGCGTTCCTCCTGTAACCAAAGCACAGTTCTTCCTCTTACACGGCAGGGTTTTAGAAGAGCCTAAGCCCCGATAGCGTTACCAAAGCGTTCCTTGGGAGAGGCAGTTCGCTACATGCAGAACTCCGTGCCAAGAAAACATTCTTCAGGGAAGGGACCACTGTGTAGTTTGAGGGAATATTTACTTGGTAGAAACCACAAGGGGGTAGGCTGCGTGTTCACTGGAAACGGGGACCTGATGGCACAAGGCTTGCTTTCCCATTTTGAAAGCTCCATTCATGCCGCCTTGAACCTACCTAAATACCAGTGTTTTGGACGAGTTTCTAGTCACTGTAGGCAGGGCTCTGGGAAGGGAACGAGTTTTTTCTAAATCAACAGGGTGCTTTCGTAGCCTGGGTGGGAGCTCCACCTGAGCCGCTCTAGAGCTCAAAGGAAACTTGACGTGAGTCGTTTCCTCAAGGTAAAGCCTTGAATAGCCCCGCTGAAGCCGAAGCGTGGAGCAGTTTCCTGGAGACATGAGTTGCAGTTCGGCTTTCTTTTAACCTTAGTACGCTTATGAAGACACCTAGTAACTCTCGTGGGCACCCTATTTCCTGCAAGAACACCGAGGACCGGCATGCTCGACTGGGAAGCTAAGAAACATCCAGGCCCGGAAACCTTTCCCAGTCACTCTCAATATGCTAAGTGTAGGGCAACACACTGCACGCCTCCTTGGGAGAGCTAGATTTCCTCAGCACTCCAACAGCTCCGGGCCATCGGTTGTCTCACGTCTACATGTCATGCATATCTGCCTCAATGCCCTAGGCTGAGCGGCACTGAGAAACCAATACTGTTTCACATTCCTTCTACAAAGTCATACCTTAAGACCCCATACTTACAGGAGAAAGTTGCCTTGCGTTCCTGCTGTAACCAAAGCACAGTTCTTCCTCTTACACTGCAGGGATTTAGAAGAGGCTAAGCCCCTATAGCGAACCTAGAGCATTCCTTGGGAGAGGCAGTTCGCTACATGCAGAACTCCGTGCCAAGAACACGTTCTTCAGGGAAGGGACCAGTGTGTAGCTAGAGTGTATAGTAACTTGGTAGAAATCACAAGGAGGTAGGCTGCGTGTTCACTGGAAACGGAGACCTGATGGCACAAGGCTTGCTTTCCCATTTTGAAAGCTCCATTCATGCCGCCTTGAACCTACCTAAATACCAGTGTTTTGGACAAGTTTCTAGTCACTGTAGGCAGGGCTCTGGGCAGGGAACGAGTTTTTTCTAAATCAACAGGGTGCTTTCATAGCCTGGGTGGGAGCTCCTCCTGAGACGCTCTAGAGCTACAAGGAAACTTGACGTGAGTCCTTTCCTCCAGGTAAAGCCTTGAATATCCCTGCTGAAGCGGAACGTGGAGCAGTTGCCTTGAGACATTACTTGCAGTTCTCCTTTCTTTTAACGTTAGTACGCTTTGCAAGACACCTAGGATCTCGCTGGGCACCCGATTCCGTGCAAGAACACCGAGTACCGGCAGGCTCCACTGGGTTGCTAAGAAACCTCCAGGCCCGGATACCTTTCCCAGTCACTCTGTGTATGTTAAGTGTAGGGCAACACACTGCACTCTTCCTTGGGAGAGCTACATTTCCTCAGCACTCCAACAGCTCCATGGAATCTGTTCTCTCACGTCCTACATGTCATGCAAATTGCCTCAATGCCCTAGGCTGAGCGGCACGGAGAAATCAAAACTGCTTCGCATTCCTTCCACAAAGTCATACCTTAAGGCCCCACACTTACAGGAGAAACTCGGCTTGCGTTCCTCCTGTAACCAAAGCACAGTTCTTCCTCTTACACGGCAGGGTTTTAGAAGAGCCTAAGCCCCGATAGCGTTACCAAAGCGTTCCTTGGGAGAGGCAGTTCGCTACATGCAGAACTCCGTGCCAAGAAAACATTCTTCAGGGAAGGGACCACTGTGTAGTTTGAGGGAATATTTACTTGGCAGAAATCACAAGGGG
>NW_026871707.1:0-54255 GCF_028564815.1 Eubalaena glacialis | reverse complement strand
CCCGTACCCTAACCCGTATCCTAAGCCGTACCCTAACCCTAACCCTAACCCTAACCTATACCCTACGCCGTACCCTCACCTGTACCCTAACCCGTACCCTAAGCCGTACCCTAACCCTAACCCTAACCCTAACCCTAACCCTAACCCCTACCCTACGCCGTACCCTAACCCGTACCCTAACCCGTATCCTAAGCCGTACCCTAACCCTAACCAATACCCTACGCAGTACCCTCACCCGTACCCTCACCCGTACCCTAAGCCGTACCCTAACCCTAACCCTAACCCTAACCCCTACCCTACGCCGTACCCTCACCCGTACCCTATCCCATACCCTAAGCCGTACCCTAACCCTAACACTAACCCTAACCCTAACCCTAACCCTAAACTACCCTTGACTGCTTTTGCCTCCATTAGATTTCCTAAGCACTAGTGTTTTAAGGAACAGGTTAAAAAGAAAATCCTAATGTGATTTTTTTATAATGTGTTTATTCTTTATCTTATCCTAGTGACTAAAATCTTCTCCATGGCTGGACCCCAAATAATATTCCTTTACGTGCTAAGTGGTATCTAGAGAGTGGGATAGGTTTAATAAATACCCTAATCCTAACGTGTACCCTAACCCTAACCCATACCCTAACCCTAACGCGTACCCTAACCCTAACCCAAACCCTAACCCTAACACGTACGCTAGTCCTAACCCGTACCCTAAACCAATCCCTAACCCTAAAACTAACCCTAACCCTAACCCTAACCCTAACCCATACCCTACGCCGTACCCTCACCCGTACCCTAACCCGTACCCTAAGCCGTACCCTAACCCTAACCCTAACCCTAACCCATACGCTACGCCGTACCCTCACCCGTACCCTAACCCGTATCCTAAGCCGTACCCTAACCCTAACCCTAACCCTAACCTATACCCTACGCCGTACCCTCACCTGTACCCTAACCCGTACCCTAAGCCGTACCCTAACCCTAACCCTAACCCTAACCCTAACCCTAACCCCTACCCTACGCCGTACCCTAACCCGTACCCTAACCCGTATCCTAAGCCGTACCCTAACCCTAACCAATACCCTACGCAGTACCCTCACCCGTACCCTCACCCGTACCCTAAGCCGTACCCTAACCCTAACCCTAACCCTAACCCCTACCCTACGCCGTACCCTCACCCGTACCCTATCCCATACCCTAAGCCGTACCCTAACCCTAACACTAACCCTAACCCTAACCCTAACCCTAAACTACCCTTGACTGCTTTTGCCTCCATTAGATTTCCTAAGCACTAGTGTTTTAAGGAACAGGTTAAAAAGAAAATCCTAATGTGATTTTTTTATAATGTGTTTATTCTTTATCTTATCCTAGTGACTAAAATCTTCTCCATGGCTGGACCCCAAATAATATTCCTTTACGTGCTAAGTGGTATCTAGAGAGTGGGATAGGTTTAATAAATACCCTAATCCTAACGTGTACCCTAACCCTAACCCATACCCTAACCCTAACGCGTACCCTAACCCTAACCCAAACCCTAACCCTAACACGTACGCTAGTCCTAACCCGTACCCTAAACCAATCCCTAACCCTAAAACTAACCCTAACCCTAACCCTAACCCTAACCCATACCCTACGCCGTACCCTCACCCGTACCCTAACCCGTACCCTAAGCCGTACCCTAACCCTAACCCTAACCCTAACCCATACGCTACGCCGTACCCTCACCCGTACCCTAACCCGTATCCTAAGCCGTACCCTAACCCTAACCCTAACCCTAACCTATACCCTACGCCGTACCCTCACCTGTACCCTAACCCGTACCCTAAGCCGTACCCTAACCCTAACCCTAACCCTAACCCTAACCCTAACCCCTACCCTACGCCGTACCCTAACCCGTACCCTAACCCGTATCCTAAGCCGTACCCTAACCCTAACCAATACCCTACGCAGTACCCTCACCCGTACCCTCACCCGTACCCTAAGCCGTACCCTAACCCTAACCCTAACCCTAACCCCTACCCTACGCCGTACCCTCACCCGTACCCTATCCCATACCCTAAGCCGTACCCTAACCCTAACACTAACCCTAACCCTAACCCTAACCCTAAACTACCCTTGACTGCTTTTGCCTCCATTAGATTTCCTAAGCACTAGTGTTTTAAGGAACAGGTTAAAAAGAAAATCCTAATGTGATTTTTTTATAATGTGTTTATTCTTTATCTTATCCTAGTGACTAAAATCTTCTCCATGGCTGGACCCCAAATAATATTCCTTTACGTGCTAAGTGGTATCTAGAGAGTGGGATAGGTTTAATAAATACCCTAATCCTAACGTGTACCCTAACCCTAACCCATACCCTAACCCTAACGCGTACCCTAACCCTAACCCAAACCCTAACCCTAACACGTACGCTAGTCCTAACCCGTACCCTAAACCAATCCCTAACCCTAAAACTAACCCTAACCCTAACCCTAACCCTAACCCATACCCTACGCCGTACCCTCACCCGTACCCTAACCCGTACCCTAAGCCGTACCCTAACCCTAACCCTAACCCTAACCCATACGCTACGCCGTACCCTCACCCGTACCCTAACCCGTATCCTAAGCCGTACCCTAACCCTAACCCTAACCCTAACCTATACCCTACGCCGTACCCTCACCTGTACCCTAACCCGTACCCTAAGCCGTACCCTAACCCTAACCCTAACCCTAACCCTAACCCTAACCCCTACCCTACGCCGTACCCTAACCCGTACCCTAACCCGTATCCTAAGCCGTACCCTAACCCTAACCAATACCCTACGCAGTACCCTCACCCGTACCCTCACCCGTACCCTAAGCCGTACCCTAACCCTAACCCTAACCCTAACCCTAACCCTAACCCCTACCCTACGCCGTACCCTCACCCGTACCCTATCCCATACCCTAAGCCGTACCCTAACCCTAACACTAACCCTAACCCTAACCCTAACCCTAAACTACCCTTGACTGCTTTTGCCTCCATTAGATTTCCTAAGCACTAGTGTTTTAAGGAACAGGTTAAAAAGAAAATCCTAATGTGATTTTTTTATAATGTGTTTATTCTTTATCTTATCCTAGTGACTAAAATCTTCTCCATGGCTGGACCCCAAATAATATTCCTTTACGTGCTAAGTGGTATCTAGAGAGTGGGATAGGTTTAATAAATACCCTAATCCTAACGTGTACCCTAACCCTAACCCATACCCTAACCCTAACGCGTACCCTAACCCTAACCCAAACCCTAACCCTAACACGTACGCTAGTCCTAACCCGTACCCTAAACCAATCCCTAACCCTAAAACTAACCCTAACCCTAACCCTAACCCTAACCCATACCCTACGCCGTACCCTCACCCGTACCCTAACCCGTACCCTAAGCCGTACCCTAACCCTAACCCTAACCCTAACCCATACGCTACGCCGTACCCTCACCCGTACCCTAACCCGTATCCTAAGCCGTACCCTAACCCTAACCCTAACCCTAACCTATACCCTACGCCGTACCCTCACCTGTACCCTAACCCGTACCCTAAGCCGTACCCTAACCCTAACCCTAACCCTAACCCTAACCCTAACCCCTACCCTACGCCGTACCCTAACCCGTACCCTAACCCGTATCCTAAGCCGTACCCTAACCCTAACCAATACCCTACGCAGTACCCTCACCCGTACCCTCACCCGTACCCTAAGCCGTACCCTAACCCTAACCCTAACCCTAACCCTAACCCTAACCCCTACCCTACGCCGTACCCTCACCCGTACCCTATCCCATACCCTAAGCCGTACCCTAACCCTAACACTAACCCTAACCCTAACCCTAACCCTAAACTACCCTTGACTGCTTTTGCCTCCATTAGATTTCCTAAGCACTAGTGTTTTAAGGAACAGGTTAAAAAGAAAATCCTAATGTGATTTTTTTATAATGTGTTTATTCTTTATCTTATCCTAGTGACTAAAATCTTCTCCATGGCTGGACCCCAAATAATATTCCTTTACGTGCTAAGTGGTATCTAGAGAGTGGGATAGGTTTAATAAATACCCTAATCCTAACGTGTACCCTAACCCTAACCCATACCCTAACCCTAACGCGTACCCTAACCCTAACCCAAACCCTAACCCTAACACGTACGCTAGTCCTAACCCGTACCCTAAACCAATCCCTAACCCTAAAACTAACCCTAACCCTAACCCTAACCCTAACCCATACCCTACGCCGTACCCTCACCCGTACCCTAACCCGTACCCTAAGCCGTACCCTAACCCTAACCCTAACCCTAACCCATACGCTACGCCGTACCCTCACCCGTACCCTAACCCGTATCCTAAGCCGTACCCTAACCCTAACCCTAACCCTAACCTATACCCTACGCCGTACCCTCACCTGTACCCTAACCCGTACCCTAAGCCGTACCCTAACCCTAACCCTAACCCTAACCCTAACCCTAACCCCTACCCTACGCCGTACCCTAACCCGTACCCTAACCCGTATCCTAAGCCGTACCCTAACCCTAACCAATACCCTACGCAGTACCCTCACCCGTACCCTCACCCGTACCCTAAGCCGTACCCTAACCCTAACCCTAACCCTAACCCTAACCCTAACCCCTACCCTACGCCGTACCCTCACCCGTACCCTATCCCATACCCTAAGCCGTACCCTAACCCTAACACTAACCCTAACCCTAACCCTAACCCTAAACTACCCTTGACTGCTTTTGCCTCCATTAGATTTCCTAAGCACTAGTGTTTTAAGGAACAGGTTAAAAAGAAAATCCTAATGTGATTTTTTTATAATGTGTTTATTCTTTATCTTATCCTAGTGACTAAAATCTTCTCCATGGCTGGACCCCAAATAATATTCCTTTACGTGCTAAGTGGTATCTAGAGAGTGGGATAGGTTTAATAAATACCCTAATCCTAACGTGTACCCTAACCCTAACCCATACCCTAACCCTAACGCGTACCCTAACCCTAACCCAAACCCTAACCCTAACACGTACGCTAGTCCTAACCCGTACCCTAAACCAATCCCTAACCCTAAAACTAACCCTAACCCTAACCCTAACCCTAACCCATACCCTACGCCGTACCCTCACCCGTACCCTAACCCGTACCCTAAGCCGTACCCTAACCCTAACCCTAACCCTAACCCATACGCTACGCCGTACCCTCACCCGTACCCTAACCCGTATCCTAAGCCGTACCCTAACCCTAACCCTAACCCTAACCTATACCCTACGCCGTACCCTCACCTGTACCCTAACCCGTACCCTAAGCCGTACCCTAACCCTAACCCTAACCCTAACCCTAACCCTAACCCCTACCCTACGCCGTACCCTAACCCGTACCCTAACCCGTATCCTAAGCCGTACCCTAACCCTAACCAATACCCTACGCAGTACCCTCACCCGTACCCTCACCCGTACCCTAAGCCGTACCCTAACCCTAACCCTAACCCTAACCCTAACCCTAACCCCTACCCTACGCCGTACCCTCACCCGTACCCTATCCCATACCCTAAGCCGTACCCTAACCCTAACACTAACCCTAACCCTAACCCTAACCCTAAACTACCCTTGACTGCTTTTGCCTCCATTAGATTTCCTAAGCACTAGTGTTTTAAGGAACAGGTTAAAAAGAAAATCCTAATGTGATTTTTTTATAATGTGTTTATTCTTTATCTTATCCTAGTGACTAAAATCTTCTCCATGGCTGGACCCCAAATAATATTCCTTTACGTGCTAAGTGGTATCTAGAGAGTGGGATAGGTTTAATAAATACCCTAATCCTAACGTGTACCCTAACCCTAACCCATACCCTAACCCTAACGCGTACCCTAACCCTAACCCAAACCCTAACCCTAACACGTACGCTAGTCCTAACCCGTACCCTAAACCAATCCCTAACCCTAAAACTAACCCTAACCCTAACCCTAACCCTAACCCATACCCTACGCCGTACCCTCACCCGTACCCTAACCCGTACCCTAAGCCGTACCCTAACCCTAACCCTAACCCTAACCCATACGCTACGCCGTACCCTCACCCGTACCCTAACCCGTATCCTAAGCCGTACCCTAACCCTAACCCTAACCCTAACCTATACCCTACGCCGTACCCTCACCTGTACCCTAACCCGTACCCTAAGCCGTACCCTAACCCTAACCCTAACCCTAACCCTAACCCTAACCCCTACCCTACGCCGTACCCTAACCCGTACCCTAACCCGTATCCTAAGCCGTACCCTAACCCTAACCAATACCCTACGCAGTACCCTCACCCGTACCCTCACCCGTACCCTAAGCCGTACCCTAACCCTAACCCTAACCCTAACCCTAACCCTAACCCCTACCCTACGCCGTACCCTCACCCGTACCCTATCCCATACCCTAAGCCGTACCCTAACCCTAACACTAACCCTAACCCTAACCCTAACCCTAAACTACCCTTGACTGCTTTTGCCTCCATTAGATTTCCTAAGCACTAGTGTTTTAAGGAACAGGTTAAAAAGAAAATCCTAATGTGATTTTTTTATAATGTGTTTATTCTTTATCTTATCCTAGTGACTAAAATCTTCTCCATGGCTGGACCCCAAATAATATTCCTTTACGTGCTAAGTGGTATCTAGAGAGTGGGATAGGTTTAATAAATACCCTAATCCTAACGTGTACCCTAACCCTAACCCATACCCTAACCCTAACGCGTACCCTAACCCTAACCCAAACCCTAACCCTAACACGTACGCTAGTCCTAACCCGTACCCTAAACCAATCCCTAACCCTAAAACTAACCCTAACCCTAACCCTAACCCTAACCCATACCCTACGCCGTACCCTCACCCGTACCCTAACCCGTACCCTAAGCCGTACCCTAACCCTAACCCTAACCCTAACCCATACGCTACGCCGTACCCTCACCCGTACCCTAACCCGTATCCTAAGCCGTACCCTAACCCTAACCCTAACCCTAACCTATACCCTACGCCGTACCCTCACCTGTACCCTAACCCGTACCCTAAGCCGTACCCTAACCCTAACCCTAACCCTAACCCTAACCCTAACCCCTACCCTACGCCGTACCCTAACCCGTACCCTAACCCGTATCCTAAGCCGTACCCTAACCCTAACCAATACCCTACGCAGTACCCTCACCCGTACCCTCACCCGTACCCTAAGCCGTACCCTAACCCTAACCCTAACCCTAACCCTAACCCTAACCCCTACCCTACGCCGTACCCTCACCCGTACCCTATCCCATACCCTAAGCCGTACCCTAACCCTAACACTAACCCTAACCCTAACCCTAACCCTAAACTACCCTTGACTGCTTTTGCCTCCATTAGATTTCCTAAGCACTAGTGTTTTAAGGAACAGGTTAAAAAGAAAATCCTAATGTGATTTTTTTATAATGTGTTTATTCTTTATCTTATCCTAGTGACTAAAATCTTCTCCATGGCTGGACCCCAAATAATATTCCTTTACGTGCTAAGTGGTATCTAGAGAGTGGGATAGGTTTAATAAATACCCTAATCCTAACGTGTACCCTAACCCTAACCCATACCCTAACCCTAACGCGTACCCTAACCCTAACCCAAACCCTAACCCTAACACGTACGCTAGTCCTAACCCGTACCCTAAACCAATCCCTAACCCTAAAACTAACCCTAACCCTAACCCTAACCCTAACCCATACCCTACGCCGTACCCTCACCCGTACCCTAACCCGTACCCTAAGCCGTACCCTAACCCTAACCCTAACCCTAACCCATACGCTACGCCGTACCCTCACCCGTACCCTAACCCGTATCCTAAGCCGTACCCTAACCCTAACCCTAACCCTAACCTATACCCTACGCCGTACCCTCACCTGTACCCTAACCCGTACCCTAAGCCGTACCCTAACCCTAACCCTAACCCTAACCCTAACCCTAACCCCTACCCTACGCCGTACCCTAACCCGTACCCTAACCCGTATCCTAAGCCGTACCCTAACCCTAACCAATACCCTACGCAGTACCCTCACCCGTACCCTCACCCGTACCCTAAGCCGTACCCTAACCCTAACCCTAACCCTAACCCTAACCCTAACCCCTACCCTACGCCGTACCCTCACCCGTACCCTATCCCATACCCTAAGCCGTACCCTAACCCTAACACTAACCCTAACCCTAACCCTAACCCTAAACTACCCTTGACTGCTTTTGCCTCCATTAGATTTCCTAAGCACTAGTGTTTTAAGGAACAGGTTAAAAAGAAAATCCTAATGTGATTTTTTTATAATGTGTTTATTCTTTATCTTATCCTAGTGACTAAAATCTTCTCCATGGCTGGACCCCAAATAATATTCCTTTACGTGCTAAGTGGTATCTAGAGAGTGGGATAGGTTTAATAAATACCCTAATCCTAACGTGTACCCTAACCCTAACCCATACCCTAACCCTAACGCGTACCCTAACCCTAACCCAAACCCTAACCCTAACACGTACGCTAGTCCTAACCCGTACCCTAAACCAATCCCTAACCCTAAAACTAACCCTAACCCTAACCCTAACCCTAACCCATACCCTACGCCGTACCCTCACCCGTACCCTAACCCGTACCCTAAGCCGTACCCTAACCCTAACCCTAACCCTAACCCATACGCTACGCCGTACCCTCACCCGTACCCTAACCCGTATCCTAAGCCGTACCCTAACCCTAACCCTAACCCTAACCTATACCCTACGCCGTACCCTCACCTGTACCCTAACCCGTACCCTAAGCCGTACCCTAACCCTAACCCTAACCCTAACCCTAACCCTAACCCCTACCCTACGCCGTACCCTAACCCGTACCCTAACCCGTATCCTAAGCCGTACCCTAACCCTAACCAATACCCTACGCAGTACCCTCACCCGTACCCTCACCCGTACCCTAAGCCGTACCCTAACCCTAACCCTAACCCTAACCCTAACCCTAACCCCTACCCTACGCCGTACCCTCACCCGTACCCTATCCCATACCCTAAGCCGTACCCTAACCCTAACACTAACCCTAACCCTAACCCTAACCCTAAACTACCCTTGACTGCTTTTGCCTCCATTAGATTTCCTAAGCACTAGTGTTTTAAGGAACAGGTTAAAAAGAAAATCCTAATGTGATTTTTTTATAATGTGTTTATTCTTTATCTTATCCTAGTGACTAAAATCTTCTCCATGGCTGGACCCCAAATAATATTCCTTTACGTGCTAAGTGGTATCTAGAGAGTGGGATAGGTTTAATAAATACCCTAATCCTAACGTGTACCCTAACCCTAACCCATACCCTAACCCTAACGCGTACCCTAACCCTAACCCAAACCCTAACCCTAACACGTACGCTAGTCCTAACCCGTACCCTAAACCAATCCCTAACCCTAAAACTAACCCTAACCCTAACCCTAACCCTAACCCATACCCTACGCCGTACCCTCACCCGTACCCTAACCCGTACCCTAAGCCGTACCCTAACCCTAACCCTAACCCTAACCCATACGCTACGCCGTACCCTCACCCGTACCCTAACCCGTATCCTAAGCCGTACCCTAACCCTAACCCTAACCCTAACCTATACCCTACGCCGTACCCTCACCTGTACCCTAACCCGTACCCTAAGCCGTACCCTAACCCTAACCCTAACCCTAACCCTAACCCTAACCCCTACCCTACGCCGTACCCTAACCCGTACCCTAACCCGTATCCTAAGCCGTACCCTAACCCTAACCAATACCCTACGCAGTACCCTCACCCGTACCCTCACCCGTACCCTAAGCCGTACCCTAACCCTAACCCTAACCCTAACCCTAACCCTAACCCCTACCCTACGCCGTACCCTCACCCGTACCCTATCCCATACCCTAAGCCGTACCCTAACCCTAACACTAACCCTAACCCTAACCCTAACCCTAAACTACCCTTGACTGCTTTTGCCTCCATTAGATTTCCTAAGCACTAGTGTTTTAAGGAACAGGTTAAAAAGAAAATCCTAATGTGATTTTTTTATAATGTGTTTATTCTTTATCTTATCCTAGTGACTAAAATCTTCTCCATGGCTGGACCCCAAATAATATTCCTTTACGTGCTAAGTGGTATCTAGAGAGTGGGATAGGTTTAATAAATACCCTAATCCTAACGTGTACCCTAACCCTAACCCATACCCTAACCCTAACGCGTACCCTAACCCTAACCCAAACCCTAACCCTAACACGTACGCTAGTCCTAACCCGTACCCTAAACCAATCCCTAACCCTAAAACTAACCCTAACCCTAACCCTAACCCTAACCCATACCCTACGCCGTACCCTCACCCGTACCCTAACCCGTACCCTAAGCCGTACCCTAACCCTAACCCTAACCCTAACCCATACGCTACGCCGTACCCTCACCCGTACCCTAACCCGTATCCTAAGCCGTACCCTAACCCTAACCCTAACCCTAACCTATACCCTACGCCGTACCCTCACCTGTACCCTAACCCGTACCCTAAGCCGTACCCTAACCCTAACCCTAACCCTAACCCTAACCCTAACCCCTACCCTACGCCGTACCCTAACCCGTACCCTAACCCGTATCCTAAGCCGTACCCTAACCCTAACCAATACCCTACGCAGTACCCTCACCCGTACCCTCACCCGTACCCTAAGCCGTACCCTAACCCTAACCCTAACCCTAACCCTAACCCTAACCCCTACCCTACGCCGTACCCTCACCCGTACCCTATCCCATACCCTAAGCCGTACCCTAACCCTAACACTAACCCTAACCCTAACCCTAACCCTAAACTACCCTTGACTGCTTTTGCCTCCATTAGATTTCCTAAGCACTAGTGTTTTAAGGAACAGGTTAAAAAGAAAATCCTAATGTGATTTTTTTATAATGTGTTTATTCTTTATCTTATCCTAGTGACTAAAATCTTCTCCATGGCTGGACCCCAAATAATATTCCTTTACGTGCTAAGTGGTATCTAGAGAGTGGGATAGGTTTAATAAATACCCTAATCCTAACGTGTACCCTAACCCTAACCCATACCCTAACCCTAACGCGTACCCTAACCCTAACCCAAACCCTAACCCTAACACGTACGCTAGTCCTAACCCGTACCCTAAACCAATCCCTAACCCTAAAACTAACCCTAACCCTAACCCTAACCCTAACCCATACCCTACGCCGTACCCTCACCCGTACCCTAACCCGTACCCTAAGCCGTACCCTAACCCTAACCCTAACCCTAACCCATACGCTACGCCGTACCCTCACCCGTACCCTAACCCGTACCCTAAGCCGTACCCTAACCCTAACCCTAACCCTAACCTATACCCTACGCCGTACCCTCACCCGTACCCTAACCCGTACCCTAAGCCGTACCCTAACCCTAACCCTAACCCTAACCCTAACCCTAACCCCTACCCTACGCCGTACCCTAACCCGTACCCTAACCCGTATCCTAAGCCGTACCCTAACCCTAACCAATACCCTACGCAGTACCCTCACCCGTACCCTCACCCGTACCCTAAGCCGTACCCTAACCCTAACCCTAACCCTAACCCTAACCCTAACCCCTACCCTACGCCGTACCCTCACCCGTACCCTATCCCATACCCTAAGCCGTACCCTAACCCTAACACTAACCCTAACCCTAACCCTAACCCTAAACTACCCTTGACTGCTTTTGCCTCCATTAGATTTCCTAAGCACTAGTGTTTTAAGGAACAGGTTAAAAAGAAAATCCTAATGTGATTTTTTTATAATGTGTTTATTCTTTATCTTATCCTAGTGACTAAAATCTTCTCCATGGCTGGACCCCAAATAATATTCCTTTACGTGCTAAGTGGTATCTAGAGAGTGGGATAGGTTTAATAAATACCCTAATCCTAACGTGTACCCTAACCCTAACCCATACCCTAACCCTAACGCGTACCCTAACCCTAACCCAAACCCTAACCCTAACACGTACGCTAGTCCTAACCCGTACCCTAAACCAATCCCTAACCCTAAAACTAACCCTAACCCTAACCCTAACCCTAACCCATACCCTACGCCGTACCCTCACCCGTACCCTAACCCGTACCCTAAGCCGTACCCTAACCCTAACCCTAACCCTAACCCATACGCTACGCCGTACCCTCACCCGTACCCTAACCCGTATCCTAAGCCGTACCCTAACCCTAACCCTAACCCTAACCTATACCCTACGCCGTACCCTCACCTGTACCCTAACCCGTACCCTAAGCCGTACCCTAACCCTAACCCTAACCCTAACCCTAACCCTAACCCCTACCCTACGCCGTACCCTAACCCGTACCCTAACCCGTATCCTAAGCCGTACCCTAACCCTAACCAATACCCTACGCAGTACCCTCACCCGTACCCTCACCCGTACCCTAAGCCGTACCCTAACCCTAACCCTAACCCTAACCCTAACCCTAACCCCTACCCTACGCCGTACCCTCACCCGTACCCTATCCCATACCCTAAGCCGTACCCTAACCCTAACACTAACCCTAACCCTAACCCTAACCCTAAACTACCCTTGACTGCTTTTGCCTCCATTAGATTTCCTAAGCACTAGTGTTTTAAGGAACAGGTTAAAAAGAAAATCCTAATGTGATTTTTTTATAATGTGTTTATTCTTTATCTTATCCTAGTGACTAAAATCTTCTCCATGGCTGGACCCCAAATAATATTCCTTTACGTGCTAAGTGGTATCTAGAGAGTGGGATAGGTTTAATAAATACCCTAATCCTAACGTGTACCCTAACCCTAACCCATACCCTAACCCTAACGCGTACCCTAACCCTAACCCAAACCCTAACCCTAACACGTACGCTAGTCCTAACCCGTACCCTAAACCAATCCCTAACCCTAAAACTAACCCTAACCCTAACCCTAACCCTAACCCATACCCTACGCCGTACCCTCACCCGTACCCTAACCCGTACCCTAAGCCGTACCCTAACCCTAACCCTAACCCTAACCCATACGCTACGCCGTACCCTCACCCGTACCCTAACCCGTACCCTAAGCCGTACCCTAACCCTAACCCTAACCCTAACCTATACCCTACGCCGTACCCTCACCCGTACCCTAACCCGTACCCTAAGCCGTACCCTAACCCTAACCCTAACCCTAACCCTAACCCTAACCCCTACCCTACGCCGTACCCTAACCCGTACCCTAACCCGTATCCTAAGCCGTACCCTAACCCTAACCAATACCCTACGCAGTACCCTCACCCGTACCCTCACCCGTACCCTAAGCCGTACCCTAACCCTAACCCTAACCCTAACCCTAACCCTAACCCCTACCCTACGCCGTACCCTCACCCGTACCCTATCCCATACCCTAAGCCGTACCCTAACCCTAACACTAACCCTAACCCTAACCCTAACCCTAAACTACCCTTGACTGCTTTTGCCTCCATTAGATTTCCTAAGCACTAGTGTTTTAAGGAACAGGTTAAAAAGAAAATCCTAATGTGATTTTTTTATAATGTGTTTATTCTTTATCTTATCCTAGTGACTAAAATCTTCTCCATGGCTGGACCCCAAATAATATTCCTTTACGTGCTAAGTGGTATCTAGAGAGTGGGATAGGTTTAATAAATACCCTAATCCTAACGTGTACCCTAACCCTAACCCATACCCTAACCCTAACGCGTACCCTAACCCTAACCCAAACCCTAACCCTAACACGTACGCTAGTCCTAACCCGTACCCTAAACCAATCCCTAACCCTAAAACTAACCCTAACCCTAACCCTAACCCTAACCCATACCCTACGCCGTACCCTCACCCGTACCCTAACCCGTACCCTAAGCCGTACCCTAACCCTAACCCTAACCCTAACCCATACGCTACGCCGTACCCTCACCCGTACCCTAACCCGTATCCTAAGCCGTACCCTAACCCTAACCCTAACCCTAACCTATACCCTACGCCGTACCCTCACCTGTACCCTAACCCGTACCCTAAGCCGTACCCTAACCCTAACCCTAACCCTAACCCTAACCCTAACCCCTACCCTACGCCGTACCCTAACCCGTACCCTAACCCGTATCCTAAGCCGTACCCTAACCCTAACCAATACCCTACGCAGTACCCTCACCCGTACCCTCACCCGTACCCTAAGCCGTACCCTAACCCTAACCCTAACCCTAACCCTAACCCTAACCCCTACCCTACGCCGTACCCTCACCCGTACCCTATCCCATACCCTAAGCCGTACCCTAACCCTAACACTAACCCTAACCCTAACCCTAACCCTAAACTACCCTTGACTGCTTTTGCCTCCATTAGATTTCCTAAGCACTAGTGTTTTAAGGAACAGGTTAAAAAGAAAATCCTAATGTGATTTTTTTATAATGTGTTTATTCTTTATCTTATCCTAGTGACTAAAATCTTCTCCATGGCTGGACCCCAAATAATATTCCTTTACGTGCTAAGTGGTATCTAGAGAGTGGGATAGGTTTAATAAATACCCTAATCCTAACGTGTACCCTAACCCTAACCCATACCCTAACCCTAACGCGTACCCTAACCCTAACCCAAACCCTAACCCTAACACGTACGCTAGTCCTAACCCGTACCCTAAACCAATCCCTAACCCTAAAACTAACCCTAACCCTAACCCTAACCCTAACCCATACCCTACGCCGTACCCTCACCCGTACCCTAACCCGTACCCTAAGCCGTACCCTAACCCTAACCCTAACCCTAACCCATACGCTACGCCGTACCCTCACCCGTACCCTAACCCGTACCCTAAGCCGTACCCTAACCCTAACCCTAACCCTAACCTATACCCTACGCCGTACCCTCACCCGTACCCTAACCCGTACCCTAAGCCGTACCCTAACCCTAACCCTAACCCTAACCCTAACCCTAACCCCTACCCTACGCCGTACCCTAACCCGTACCCTAACCCGTATCCTAAGCCGTACCCTAACCCTAACCAATACCCTACGCAGTACCCTCACCCGTACCCTCACCCGTACCCTAAGCCGTACCCTAACCCTAACCCTAACCCTAACCCTAACCCTAACCCCTACCCTACGCCGTACCCTCACCCGTACCCTATCCCATACCCTAAGCCGTACCCTAACCCTAACACTAACCCTAACCCTAACCCTAACCCTAAACTACCCTTGACTGCTTTTGCCTCCATTAGATTTCCTAAGCACTAGTGTTTTAAGGAACAGGTTAAAAAGAAAATCCTAATGTGATTTTTTTATAATGTGTTTATTCTTTATCTTATCCTAGTGACTAAAATCTTCTCCATGGCTGGACCCCAAATAATATTCCTTTACGTGCTAAGTGGTATCTAGAGAGTGGGATAGGTTTAATAAATACCCTAATCCTAACGTGTACCCTAACCCTAACCCATACCCTAACCCTAACGCGTACCCTAACCCTAACCCAAACCCTAACCCTAACACGTACGCTAGTCCTAACCCGTACCCTAAACCAATCCCTAACCCTAAAACTAACCCTAACCCTAACCCTAACCCTAACCCATACCCTACGCCGTACCCTCACCCGTACCCTAACCCGTACCCTAAGCCGTACCCTAACCCTAACCCTAACCCTAACCCATACGCTACGCCGTACCCTCACCCGTACCCTAACCCGTATCCTAAGCCGTACCCTAACCCTAACCCTAACCCTAACCTATACCCTACGCCGTACCCTCACCTGTACCCTAACCCGTACCCTAAGCCGTACCCTAACCCTAACCCTAACCCTAACCCTAACCCTAACCCCTACCCTACGCCGTACCCTAACCCGTACCCTAACCCGTATCCTAAGCCGTACCCTAACCCTAACCAATACCCTACGCAGTACCCTCACCCGTACCCTCACCCGTACCCTAAGCCGTACCCTAACCCTAACCCTAACCCTAACCCTAACCCTAACCCCTACCCTACGCCGTACCCTCACCCGTACCCTATCCCATACCCTAAGCCGTACCCTAACCCTAACACTAACCCTAACCCTAACCCTAACCCTAAACTACCCTTGACTGCTTTTGCCTCCATTAGATTTCCTAAGCACTAGTGTTTTAAGGAACAGGTTAAAAAGAAAATCCTAATGTGATTTTTTTATAATGTGTTTATTCTTTATCTTATCCTAGTGACTAAAATCTTCTCCATGGCTGGACCCCAAATAATATTCCTTTACGTGCTAAGTGGTATCTAGAGAGTGGGATAGGTTTAATAAATACCCTAATCCTAACGTGTACCCTAACCCTAACCCATACCCTAACCCTAACGCGTACCCTAACCCTAACCCAAACCCTAACCCTAACACGTACGCTAGTCCTAACCCGTACCCTAAACCAATCCCTAACCCTAAAACTAACCCTAACCCTAACCCTAACCCTAACCCATACCCTACGCCGTACCCTCACCCGTACCCTAACCCGTACCCTAAGCCGTACCCTAACCCTAACCCTAACCCTAACCCATACGCTACGCCGTACCCTCACCCGTACCCTAACCCGTACCCTAAGCCGTACCCTAACCCTAACCCTAACCCTAACCTATACCCTACGCCGTACCCTCACCCGTACCCTAACCCGTACCCTAAGCCGTACCCTAACCCTAACCCTAACCCTAACCCTAACCCTAACCCCTACCCTACGCCGTACCCTAACCCGTACCCTAACCCGTATCCTAAGCCGTACCCTAACCCTAACCAATACCCTACGCAGTACCCTCACCCGTACCCTCACCCGTACCCTAAGCCGTACCCTAACCCTAACCCTAACCCTAACCCTAACCCTAACCCCTACCCTACGCCGTACCCTCACCCGTACCCTATCCCATACCCTAAGCCGTACCCTAACCCTAACACTAACCCTAACCCTAACCCTAACCCTAAACTACCCTTGACTGCTTTTGCCTCCATTAGATTTCCTAAGCACTAGTGTTTTAAGGAACAGGTTAAAAAGAAAATCCTAATGTGATTTTTTTATAATGTGTTTATTCTTTATCTTATCCTAGTGACTAAAATCTTCTCCATGGCTGGACCCCAAATAATATTCCTTTACGTGCTAAGTGGTATCTAGAGAGTGGGATAGGTTTAATAAATACCCTAATCCTAACGTGTACCCTAACCCTAACCCATACCCTAACCCTAACGCGTACCCTAACCCTAACCCAAACCCTAACCCTAACACGTACGCTAGTCCTAACCCGTACCCTAAACCAATCCCTAACCCTAAAACTAACCCTAACCCTAACCCTAACCCTAACCCATACCCTACGCCGTACCCTCACCCGTACCCTAACCCGTACCCTAAGCCGTACCCTAACCCTAACCCTAACCCTAACCCATACGCTACGCCGTACCCTCACCCGTACCCTAACCCGTATCCTAAGCCGTACCCTAACCCTAACCCTAACCCTAACCTATACCCTACGCCGTACCCTCACCTGTACCCTAACCCGTACCCTAAGCCGTACCCTAACCCTAACCCTAACCCTAACCCTAACCCTAACCCCTACCCTACGCCGTACCCTAACCCGTACCCTAACCCGTATCCTAAGCCGTACCCTAACCCTAACCAATACCCTACGCAGTACCCTCACCCGTACCCTCACCCGTACCCTAAGCCGTACCCTAACCCTAACCCTAACCCTAACCCTAACCCTAACCCCTACCCTACGCCGTACCCTCACCCGTACCCTATCCCATACCCTAAGCCGTACCCTAACCCTAACACTAACCCTAACCCTAACCCTAACCCTAAACTACCCTTGACTGCTTTTGCCTCCATTAGATTTCCTAAGCACTAGTGTTTTAAGGAACAGGTTAAAAAGAAAATCCTAATGTGATTTTTTTATAATGTGTTTATTCTTTATCTTATCCTAGTGACTAAAATCTTCTCCATGGCTGGACCCCAAATAATATTCCTTTACGTGCTAAGTGGTATCTAGAGAGTGGGATAGGTTTAATAAATACCCTAATCCTAACGTGTACCCTAACCCTAACCCATACCCTAACCCTAACGCGTACCCTAACCCTAACCCAAACCCTAACCCTAACACGTACGCTAGTCCTAACCCGTACCCTAAACCAATCCCTAACCCTAAAACTAACCCTAACCCTAACCCTAACCCTAACCCATACCCTACGCCGTACCCTCACCCGTACCCTAACCCGTACCCTAAGCCGTACCCTAACCCTAACCCTAACCCTAACCCATACGCTACGCCGTACCCTCACCCGTACCCTAACCCGTATCCTAAGCCGTACCCTAACCCTAACCCTAACCCTAACCTATACCCTACGCCGTACCCTCACCTGTACCCTAACCCGTACCCTAAGCCGTACCCTAACCCTAACCCTAACCCTAACCCTAACCCTAACCCCTACCCTACGCCGTACCCTAACCCGTACCCTAACCCGTATCCTAAGCCGTACCCTAACCCTAACCAATACCCTACGCAGTACCCTCACCCGTACCCTCACCCGTACCCTAAGCCGTACCCTAACCCTAACCCTAACCCTAACCCTAACCCTAACCCCTACCCTACGCCGTACCCTCACCCGTACCCTATCCCATACCCTAAGCCGTACCCTAACCCTAACACTAACCCTAACCCTAACCCTAACCCTAAACTACCCTTGACTGCTTTTGCCTCCATTAGATTTCCTAAGCACTAGTGTTTTAAGGAACAGGTTAAAAAGAAAATCCTAATGTGATTTTTTTATAATGTGTTTATTCTTTATCTTATCCTAGTGACTAAAATCTTCTCCATGGCTGGACCCCAAATAATATTCCTTTACGTGCTAAGTGGTATCTAGAGAGTGGGATAGGTTTAATAAATACCCTAATCCTAACGTGTACCCTAACCCTAACCCATACCCTAACCCTAACGCGTACCCTAACCCTAACCCAAACCCTAACCCTAACACGTACGCTAGTCCTAACCCGTACCCTAAACCAATCCCTAACCCTAAAACTAACCCTAACCCTAACCCTAACCCTAACCCATACCCTACGCCGTACCCTCACCCGTACCCTAACCCGTACCCTAAGCCGTACCCTAACCCTAACCCTAACCCTAACCCATACGCTACGCCGTACCCTCACCCGTACCCTAACCCGTATCCTAAGCCGTACCCTAACCCTAACCCTAACCCTAACCTATACCCTACGCCGTACCCTCACCTGTACCCTAACCCGTACCCTAAGCCGTACCCTAACCCTAACCCTAACCCTAACCCTAACCCTAACCCCTACCCTACGCCGTACCCTAACCCGTACCCTAACCCGTATCCTAAGCCGTACCCTAACCCTAACCAATACCCTACGCAGTACCCTCACCCGTACCCTCACCCGTACCCTAAGCCGTACCCTAACCCTAACCCTAACCCTAACCCCTACCCTACGCCGTACCCTCACCCGTACCCTATCCCATACCCTAAGCCGTACCCTAACCCTAACACTAACCCTAACCCTAACCCTAACCCTAAACTACCCTTGACTGCTTTTGCCTCCATTAGATTTCCTAAGCACTAGTGTTTTAAGGAACAGGTTAAAAAGAAAA
The DNA here is from genome assembly GCF_028564815.1 of Eubalaena glacialis. NCBI lineage: Eukaryota > Metazoa > Chordata > Mammalia > Artiodactyla > Balaenidae > Eubalaena > Eubalaena glacialis. The sequence continues at coordinate 34,671 of NW_026871707.1, read as the reverse complement.
TCCTAATGTGATTTTTTTATAATGTGTTTATTCTTTATCTTATCCTAGTGACTAAAATCTTCTCCATGGCTGGACCCCAAATAATATTCCTTTACGTGCTAAGTGGTATCTAGAGAGTGGGATAGGTTTAATAAATACCCTAATCCTAACGTGTACCCTAACCCTAACCCATACCCTAACCCTAACGCGTACCCTAACCCTAACCCAAACCCTAACCCTAACACGTACGCTAGTCCTAACCCGTACCCTAAACCAATCCCTAACCCTAAAACTAACCCTAACCCTAACCCTAACCCTAACCCATACCCTACGCCGTACCCTCACCCGTACCCTAACCCGTACCCTAAGCCGTACCCTAACCCTAACCCTAACCCTAACCCATACGCTACGCCGTACCCTCACCCGTACCCTAACCCGTATCCTAAGCCGTACCCTAACCCTAACCCTAACCCTAACCTATACCCTACGCCGTACCCTCACCTGTACCCTAACCCGTACCCTAAGCCGTACCCTAACCCTAACCCTAACCCTAACCCTAACCCTAACCCCTACCCTACGCCGTACCCTAACCCGTACCCTAACCCGTATCCTAAGCCGTACCCTAACCCTAACCAATACCCTACGCAGTACCCTCACCCGTACCCTCACCCGTACCCTAAGCCGTACCCTAACCCTAACCCTAACCCTAACCCCTACCCTACGCCGTACCCTCACCCGTACCCTATCCCATACCCTAAGCCGTACCCTAACCCTAACACTAACCCTAACCCTAACCCTAACCCTAAACTACCCTTGACTGCTTTTGCCTCCATTAGATTTCCTAAGCACTAGTGTTTTAAGGAACAGGTTAAAAAGAAAATCCTAATGTGATTTTTTTATAATGTGTTTATTCTTTATCTTATCCTAGTGACTAAAATCTTCTCCATGGCTGGACCCCAAATAATATTCCTTTACGTGCTAAGTGGTATCTAGAGAGTGGGATAGGTTTAATAAATACCCTAATCCTAACGTGTACCCTAACCCTAACCCATACCCTAACCCTAACGCGTACCCTAACCCTAACCCAAACCCTAACCCTAACACGTACGCTAGTCCTAACCCGTACCCTAAACCAATCCCTAACCCTAAAACTAACCCTAACCCTAACCCTAACCCTAACCCATACCCTACGCCGTACCCTCACCCGTACCCTAACCCGTACCCTAAGCCGTACCCTAACCCTAACCCTAACCCTAACCCATACGCTACGCCGTACCCTCACCCGTACCCTAACCCGTATCCTAAGCCGTACCCTAACCCTAACCCTAACCCTAACCTATACCCTACGCCGTACCCTCACCTGTACCCTAACCCGTACCCTAAGCCGTACCCTAACCCTAACCCTAACCCTAACCCTAACCCTAACCCCTACCCTACGCCGTACCCTAACCCGTACCCTAACCCGTATCCTAAGCCGTACCCTAACCCTAACCAATACCCTACGCAGTACCCTCACCCGTACCCTCACCCGTACCCTAAGCCGTACCCTAACCCTAACCCTAACCCTAACCCTAACCCTAACCCCTACCCTACGCCGTACCCTCACCCGTACCCTATCCCATACCCTAAGCCGTACCCTAACCCTAACACTAACCCTAACCCTAACCCTAACCCTAAACTACCCTTGACTGCTTTTGCCTCCATTAGATTTCCTAAGCACTAGTGTTTTAAGGAACAGGTTAAAAAGAAAATCCTAATGTGATTTTTTTATAATGTGTTTATTCTTTATCTTATCCTAGTGACTAAAATCTTCTCCATGGCTGGACCCCAAATAATATTCCTTTACGTGCTAAGTGGTATCTAGAGAGTGGGATAGGTTTAATAAATACCCTAATCCTAACGTGTACCCTAACCCTAACCCATACCCTAACCCTAACGCGTACCCTAACCCTAACCCAAACCCTAACCCTAACACGTACGCTAGTCCTAACCCGTACCCTAAACCAATCCCTAACCCTAAAACTAACCCTAACCCTAACCCTAACCCTAACCCATACCCTACGCCGTACCCTCACCCGTACCCTAACCCGTACCCTAAGCCGTACCCTAACCCTAACCCTAACCCTAACCCATACGCTACGCCGTACCCTCACCCGTACCCTAACCCGTATCCTAAGCCGTACCCTAACCCTAACCCTAACCCTAACCTATACCCTACGCCGTACCCTCACCTGTACCCTAACCCGTACCCTAAGCCGTACCCTAACCCTAACCCTAACCCTAACCCTAACCCTAACCCCTACCCTACGCCGTACCCTAACCCGTACCCTAACCCGTATCCTAAGCCGTACCCTAACCCTAACCAATACCCTACGCAGTACCCTCACCCGTACCCTCACCCGTACCCTAAGCCGTACCCTAACCCTAACCCTAACCCTAACCCTAACCCTAACCCCTACCCTACGCCGTACCCTCACCCGTACCCTATCCCATACCCTAAGCCGTACCCTAACCCTAACACTAACCCTAACCCTAACCCTAACCCTAAACTACCCTTGACTGCTTTTGCCTCCATTAGATTTCCTAAGCACTAGTGTTTTAAGGAACAGGTTAAAAAGAAAATCCTAATGTGATTTTTTTATAATGTGTTTATTCTTTATCTTATCCTAGTGACTAAAATCTTCTCCATGGCTGGACCCCAAATAATATTCCTTTACGTGCTAAGTGGTATCTAGAGAGTGGGATAGGTTTAATAAATACCCTAATCCTAACGTGTACCCTAACCCTAACCCATACCCTAACCCTAACGCGTACCCTAACCCTAACCCAAACCCTAACCCTAACACGTACGCTAGTCCTAACCCGTACCCTAAACCAATCCCTAACCCTAAAACTAACCCTAACCCTAACCCTAACCCTAACCCATACCCTACGCCGTACCCTCACCCGTACCCTAACCCGTACCCTAAGCCGTACCCTAACCCTAACCCTAACCCTAACCCATACGCTACGCCGTACCCTCACCCGTACCCTAACCCGTATCCTAAGCCGTACCCTAACCCTAACCCTAACCCTAACCTATACCCTACGCCGTACCCTCACCTGTACCCTAACCCGTACCCTAAGCCGTACCCTAACCCTAACCCTAACCCTAACCCTAACCCTAACCCCTACCCTACGCCGTACCCTAACCCGTACCCTAACCCGTATCCTAAGCCGTACCCTAACCCTAACCAATACCCTACGCAGTACCCTCACCCGTACCCTCACCCGTACCCTAAGCCGTACCCTAACCCTAACCCTAACCCTAACCCTAACCCTAACCCCTACCCTACGCCGTACCCTCACCCGTACCCTATCCCATACCCTAAGCCGTACCCTAACCCTAACACTAACCCTAACCCTAACCCTAACCCTAAACTACCCTTGACTGCTTTTGCCTCCATTAGATTTCCTAAGCACTAGTGTTTTAAGGAACAGGTTAAAAAGAAAATCCTAATGTGATTTTTTTATAATGTGTTTATTCTTTATCTTATCCTAGTGACTAAAATCTTCTCCATGGCTGGACCCCAAATAATATTCCTTTACGTGCTAAGTGGTATCTAGAGAGTGGGATAGGTTTAATAAATACCCTAATCCTAACGTGTACCCTAACCCTAACCCATACCCTAACCCTAACGCGTACCCTAACCCTAACCCAAACCCTAACCCTAACACGTACGCTAGTCCTAACCCGTACCCTAAACCAATCCCTAACCCTAAAACTAACCCTAACCCTAACCCTAACCCTAACCCATACCCTACGCCGTACCCTCACCCGTACCCTAACCCGTACCCTAAGCCGTACCCTAACCCTAACCCTAACCCTAACCCATACGCTACGCCGTACCCTCACCCGTACCCTAACCCGTATCCTAAGCCGTACCCTAACCCTAACCCTAACCCTAACCTATACCCTACGCCGTACCCTCACCTGTACCCTAACCCGTACCCTAAGCCGTACCCTAACCCTAACCCTAACCCTAACCCTAACCCTAACCCCTACCCTACGCCGTACCCTAACCCGTACCCTAACCCGTATCCTAAGCCGTACCCTAACCCTAACCAATACCCTACGCAGTACCCTCACCCGTACCCTCACCCGTACCCTAAGCCGTACCCTAACCCTAACCCTAACCCTAACCCTAACCCTAACCCCTACCCTACGCCGTACCCTCACCCGTACCCTATCCCATACCCTAAGCCGTACCCTAACCCTAACACTAACCCTAACCCTAACCCTAACCCTAAACTACCCTTGACTGCTTTTGCCTCCATTAGATTTCCTAAGCACTAGTGTTTTAAGGAACAGGTTAAAAAGAAAATCCTAATGTGATTTTTTTATAATGTGTTTATTCTTTATCTTATCCTAGTGACTAAAATCTTCTCCATGGCTGGACCCCAAATAATATTCCTTTACGTGCTAAGTGGTATCTAGAGAGTGGGATAGGTTTAATAAATACCCTAATCCTAACGTGTACCCTAACCCTAACCCATACCCTAACCCTAACGCGTACCCTAACCCTAACCCAAACCCTAACCCTAACACGTACGCTAGTCCTAACCCGTACCCTAAACCAATCCCTAACCCTAAAACTAACCCTAACCCTAACCCTAACCCTAACCCATACCCTACGCCGTACCCTCACCCGTACCCTAACCCGTACCCTAAGCCGTACCCTAACCCTAACCCTAACCCTAACCCATACGCTACGCCGTACCCTCACCCGTACCCTAACCCGTATCCTAAGCCGTACCCTAACCCTAACCCTAACCCTAACCTATACCCTACGCCGTACCCTCACCTGTACCCTAACCCGTACCCTAAGCCGTACCCTAACCCTAACCCTAACCCTAACCCTAACCCTAACCCCTACCCTACGCCGTACCCTAACCCGTACCCTAACCCGTATCCTAAGCCGTACCCTAACCCTAACCAATACCCTACGCAGTACCCTCACCCGTACCCTCACCCGTACCCTAAGCCGTACCCTAACCCTAACCCTAACCCTAACCCTAACCCTAACCCCTACCCTACGCCGTACCCTCACCCGTACCCTATCCCATACCCTAAGCCGTACCCTAACCCTAACACTAACCCTAACCCTAACCCTAACCCTAAACTACCCTTGACTGCTTTTGCCTCCATTAGATTTCCTAAGCACTAGTGTTTTAAGGAACAGGTTAAAAAGAAAATCCTAATGTGATTTTTTTATAATGTGTTTATTCTTTATCTTATCCTAGTGACTAAAATCTTCTCCATGGCTGGACCCCAAATAATATTCCTTTACGTGCTAAGTGGTATCTAGAGAGTGGGATAGGTTTAATAAATACCCTAATCCTAACGTGTACCCTAACCCTAACCCATACCCTAACCCTAACGCGTACCCTAACCCTAACCCAAACCCTAACCCTAACACGTACGCTAGTCCTAACCCGTACCCTAAACCAATCCCTAACCCTAAAACTAACCCTAACCCTAACCCTAACCCTAACCCATACCCTACGCCGTACCCTCACCCGTACCCTAACCCGTACCCTAAGCCGTACCCTAACCCTAACCCTAACCCTAACCCATACGCTACGCCGTACCCTCACCCGTACCCTAACCCGTATCCTAAGCCGTACCCTAACCCTAACCCTAACCCTAACCTATACCCTACGCCGTACCCTCACCTGTACCCTAACCCGTACCCTAAGCCGTACCCTAACCCTAACCCTAACCCTAACCCTAACCCTAACCCCTACCCTACGCCGTACCCTAACCCGTACCCTAACCCGTATCCTAAGCCGTACCCTAACCCTAACCAATACCCTACGCAGTACCCTCACCCGTACCCTCACCCGTACCCTAAGCCGTACCCTAACCCTAACCCTAACCCTAACCCTAACCCTAACCCCTACCCTACGCCGTACCCTCACCCGTACCCTATCCCATACCCTAAGCCGTACCCTAACCCTAACACTAACCCTAACCCTAACCCTAACCCTAAACTACCCTTGACTGCTTTTGCCTCCATTAGATTTCCTAAGCACTAGTGTTTTAAGGAACAGGTTAAAAAGAAAATCCTAATGTGATTTTTTTATAATGTGTTTATTCTTTATCTTATCCTAGTGACTAAAATCTTCTCCATGGCTGGACCCCAAATAATATTCCTTTACGTGCTAAGTGGTATCTAGAGAGTGGGATAGGTTTAATAAATACCCTAATCCTAACGTGTACCCTAACCCTAACCCATACCCTAACCCTAACGCGTACCCTAACCCTAACCCAAACCCTAACCCTAACACGTACGCTAGTCCTAACCCGTACCCTAAACCAATCCCTAACCCTAAAACTAACCCTAACCCTAACCCTAACCCTAACCCATACCCTACGCCGTACCCTCACCCGTACCCTAACCCGTACCCTAAGCCGTACCCTAACCCTAACCCTAACCCTAACCCATACGCTACGCCGTACCCTCACCCGTACCCTAACCCGTATCCTAAGCCGTACCCTAACCCTAACCCTAACCCTAACCTATACCCTACGCCGTACCCTCACCTGTACCCTAACCCGTACCCTAAGCCGTACCCTAACCCTAACCCTAACCCTAACCCTAACCCTAACCCCTACCCTACGCCGTACCCTAACCCGTACCCTAACCCGTATCCTAAGCCGTACCCTAACCCTAACCAATACCCTACGCAGTACCCTCACCCGTACCCTCACCCGTACCCTAAGCCGTACCCTAACCCTAACCCTAACCCTAACCCTAACCCTAACCCCTACCCTACGCCGTACCCTCACCCGTACCCTATCCCATACCCTAAGCCGTACCCTAACCCTAACACTAACCCTAACCCTAACCCTAACCCTAAACTACCCTTGACTGCTTTTGCCTCCATTAGATTTCCTAAGCACTAGTGTTTTAAGGAACAGGTTAAAAAGAAAATCCTAATGTGATTTTTTTATAATGTGTTTATTCTTTATCTTATCCTAGTGACTAAAATCTTCTCCATGGCTGGACCCCAAATAATATTCCTTTACGTGCTAAGTGGTATCTAGAGAGTGGGATAGGTTTAATAAATACCCTAATCCTAACGTGTACCCTAACCCTAACCCATACCCTAACCCTAACGCGTACCCTAACCCTAACCCAAACCCTAACCCTAACACGTACGCTAGTCCTAACCCGTACCCTAAACCAATCCCTAACCCTAAAACTAACCCTAACCCTAACCCTAACCCTAACCCATACCCTACGCCGTACCCTCACCCGTACCCTAACCCGTACCCTAAGCCGTACCCTAACCCTAACCCTAACCCTAACCCATACGCTACGCCGTACCCTCACCCGTACCCTAACCCGTATCCTAAGCCGTACCCTAACCCTAACCCTAACCCTAACCTATACCCTACGCCGTACCCTCACCTGTACCCTAACCCGTACCCTAAGCCGTACCCTAACCCTAACCCTAACCCTAACCCTAACCCTAACCCCTACCCTACGCCGTACCCTAACCCGTACCCTAACCCGTATCCTAAGCCGTACCCTAACCCTAACCAATACCCTACGCAGTACCCTCACCCGTACCCTCACCCGTACCCTAAGCCGTACCCTAACCCTAACCCTAACCCTAACCCTAACCCTAACCCCTACCCTACGCCGTACCCTCACCCGTACCCTATCCCATACCCTAAGCCGTACCCTAACCCTAACACTAACCCTAACCCTAACCCTAACCCTAAACTACCCTTGACTGCTTTTGCCTCCATTAGATTTCCTAAGCACTAGTGTTTTAAGGAACAGGTTAAAAAGAAAATCCTAATGTGATTTTTTTATAATGTGTTTATTCTTTATCTTATCCTAGTGACTAAAATCTTCTCCATGGCTGGACCCCAAATAATATTCCTTTACGTGCTAAGTGGTATCTAGAGAGTGGGATAGGTTTAATAAATACCCTAATCCTAACGTGTACCCTAACCCTAACCCATACCCTAACCCTAACGCGTACCCTAACCCTAACCCAAACCCTAACCCTAACACGTACGCTAGTCCTAACCCGTACCCTAAACCAATCCCTAACCCTAAAACTAACCCTAACCCTAACCCTAACCCTAACCCATACCCTACGCCGTACCCTCACCCGTACCCTAACCCGTACCCTAAGCCGTACCCTAACCCTAACCCTAACCCTAACCCATACGCTACGCCGTACCCTCACCCGTACCCTAACCCGTATCCTAAGCCGTACCCTAACCCTAACCCTAACCCTAACCTATACCCTACGCCGTACCCTCACCTGTACCCTAACCCGTACCCTAAGCCGTACCCTAACCCTAACCCTAACCCTAACCCTAACCCTAACCCCTACCCTACGCCGTACCCTAACCCGTACCCTAACCCGTATCCTAAGCCGTACCCTAACCCTAACCAATACCCTACGCAGTACCCTCACCCGTACCCTCACCCGTACCCTAAGCCGTACCCTAACCCTAACCCTAACCCTAACCCTAACCCTAACCCCTACCCTACGCCGTACCCTCACCCGTACCCTATCCCATACCCTAAGCCGTACCCTAACCCTAACACTAACCCTAACCCTAACCCTAACCCTAAACTACCCTTGACTGCTTTTGCCTCCATTAGATTTCCTAAGCACTAGTGTTTTAAGGAACAGGTTAAAAAGAAAATCCTAATGTGATTTTTTTATAATGTGTTTATTCTTTATCTTATCCTAGTGACTAAAATCTTCTCCATGGCTGGACCCCAAATAATATTCCTTTACGTGCTAAGTGGTATCTAGAGAGTGGGATAGGTTTAATAAATACCCTAATCCTAACGTGTACCCTAACCCTAACCCATACCCTAACCCTAACGCGTACCCTAACCCTAACCCAAACCCTAACCCTAACACGTACGCTAGTCCTAACCCGTACCCTAAACCAATCCCTAACCCTAAAACTAACCCTAACCCTAACCCTAACCCTAACCCATACCCTACGCCGTACCCTCACCCGTACCCTAACCCGTACCCTAAGCCGTACCCTAACCCTAACCCTAACCCTAACCCATACGCTACGCCGTACCCTCACCCGTACCCTAACCCGTATCCTAAGCCGTACCCTAACCCTAACCCTAACCCTAACCTATACCCTACGCCGTACCCTCACCTGTACCCTAACCCGTACCCTAAGCCGTACCCTAACCCTAACCCTAACCCTAACCCTAACCCTAACCCCTACCCTACGCCGTACCCTCACCCGTACCCTAACCCGTATCCTAAGCCGTACCCTAACCCTAACACTAACCCTAACCCTAACCCTAACCCTAAACTACCCTTGACTGCTTTTGCCTCCATTAGATTTCCTAAGCACTAGTGTTTTAAGGAACAGGTTAAAAAGAAAATCCTAATGTGATTTTTTTATAATGTGTTTATTCTTTATCTTATCCTAGTGACTAAAATCTTCTCCATGGCTGGACCCCAAATAATATTCCTTTACGTGCTAAGTGGTATCTAGAGAGTGGGATAGGTTTAATAAATACCCTAATCCTAACGTGTACCCTAACCCTAACCCATACCCTAACCCTAACGCGTACCCTAACCCTAACCCAAACCCTAACCCTAACACGTACGCTAGTCCTAACCCGTACCCTAAACCAATCCCTAACCCTAAAACTAACCCTAACCCTAACCCTAACCCTAACCCATACCCTACGCCGTACCCTCACCCGTACCCTAACCCGTACCCTAAGCCGTACCCTAACCCTAACCCTAACCCTAACCCATACGCTACGCCGTACCCTCACCCGTACCCTAACCCGTATCCTAAGCCGTACCCTAACCCTAACCCTAACCCTAACCTATACCCTACGCCGTACCCTCACCTGTACCCTAACCCGTACCCTAAGCCGTACCCTAACCCTAACCCTAACCCTAACCCTAACCCTAACCCCTACCCTACGCCGTACCCTAACCCGTACCCTAACCCGTATCCTAAGCCGTACCCTAACCCTAACCAATACCCTACGCAGTACCCTCACCCGTACCCTCACCCGTACCCTAAGCCGTACCCTAACCCTAACCCTAACCCTAACCCTAACCCTAACCCCTACCCTACGCCGTACCCTCACCCGTACCCTATCCCATACCCTAAGCCGTACCCTAACCCTAACACTAACCCTAACCCTAACCCTAACCCTAAACTACCCTTGACTGCTTTTGCCTCCATTAGATTTCCTAAGCACTAGTGTTTTAAGGAACAGGTTAAAAAGAAAATCCTAATGTGATTTTTTTATAATGTGTTTATTCTTTATCTTATCCTAGTGACTAAAATCTTCTCCATGGCTGGACCCCAAATAATATTCCTTTACGTGCTAAGTGGTATCTAGAGAGTGGGATAGGTTTAATAAATACCCTAATCCTAACGTGTACCCTAACCCTAACCCATACCCTAACCCTAACGCGTACCCTAACCCTAACCCAAACCCTAACCCTAACACGTACGCTAGTCCTAACCCGTACCCTAAACCAATCCCTAACCCTAAAACTAACCCTAACCCTAACCCTAACCCTAACCCATACCCTACGCCGTACCCTCACCCGTACCCTAACCCGTACCCTAAGCCGTACCCTAACCCTAACCCTAACCCTAACCCATACGCTACGCCGTACCCTCACCCGTACCCTAACCCGTATCCTAAGCCGTACCCTAACCCTAACCCTAACCCTAACCTATACCCTACGCCGTACCCTCACCTGTACCCTAACCCGTACCCTAAGCCGTACCCTAACCCTAACCCTAACCCTAACCCTAACCCTAACCCCTACCCTACGCCGTACCCTAACCCGTACCCTAACCCGTATCCTAAGCCGTACCCTAACCCTAACCAATACCCTACGCAGTACCCTCACCCGTACCCTCACCCGTACCCTAAGCCGTACCCTAACCCTAACCCTAACCCTAACCCTAACCCTAACCCCTACCCTACGCCGTACCCTCACCCGTACCCTATCCCATACCCTAAGCCGTACCCTAACCCTAACACTAACCCTAACCCTAACCCTAACCCTAAACTACCCTTGACTGCTTTTGCCTCCATTAGATTTCCTAAGCACTAGTGTTTTAAGGAACAGGTTAAAAAGAAAATCCTAATGTGATTTTTTTATAATGTGTTTATTCTTTATCTTATCCTAGTGACTAAAATCTTCTCCATGGCTGGACCCCAAATAATATTCCTTTACGTGCTAAGTGGTATCTAGAGAGTGGGATAGGTTTAATAAATACCCTAATCCTAACGTGTACCCTAACCCTAACCCATACCCTAACCCTAACGCGTACCCTAACCCTAACCCAAACCCTAACCCTAACACGTACGCTAGTCCTAACCCGTACCCTAAACCAATCCCTAACCCTAAAACTAACCCTAACCCTAACCCTAACCCTAACCCATACCCTACGCCGTACCCTCACCCGTACCCTAACCCGTACCCTAAGCCGTACCCTAACCCTAACCCTAACCCTAACCCATACGCTACGCCGTACCCTCACCCGTACCCTAACCCGTATCCTAAGCCGTACCCTAACCCTAACCCTAACCCTAACCTATACCCTACGCCGTACCCTCACCTGTACCCTAACCCGTACCCTAAGCCGTACCCTAACCCTAACCCTAACCCTAACCCTAACCCTAACCCCTACCCTACGCCGTACCCTAACCCGTACCCTAACCCGTATCCTAAGCCGTACCCTAACCCTAACCAATACCCTACGCAGTACCCTCACCCGTACCCTCACCCGTACCCTAAGCCGTACCCTAACCCTAACCCTAACCCTAACCCTAACCCTAACCCCTACCCTACGCCGTACCCTCACCCGTACCCTATCCCATACCCTAAGCCGTACCCTAACCCTAACACTAACCCTAACCCTAACCCTAACCCTAAACTACCCTTGACTGCTTTTGCCTCCATTAGATTTCCTAAGCACTAGTGTTTTAAGGAACAGGTTAAAAAGAAAATCCTAATGTGATTTTTTTATAATGTGTTTATTCTTTATCTTATCCTAGTGACTAAAATCTTCTCCATGGCTGGACCCCAAATAATATTCCTTTACGTGCTAAGTGGTATCTAGAGAGTGGGATAGGTTTAATAAATACCCTAATCCTAACGTGTACCCTAACCCTAACCCATACCCTAACCCTAACGCGTACCCTAACCCTAACCCAAACCCTAACCCTAACACGTACGCTAGTCCTAACCCGTACCCTAAACCAATCCCTAACCCTAAAACTAACCCTAACCCTAACCCTAACCCTAACCCATACCCTACGCCGTACCCTCACCCGTACCCTAACCCGTACCCTAAGCCGTACCCTAACCCTAACCCTAACCCTAACCCATACGCTACGCCGTACCCTCACCCGTACCCTAACCCGTATCCTAAGCCGTACCCTAACCCTAACCCTAACCCTAACCTATACCCTACGCCGTACCCTCACCTGTACCCTAACCCGTACCCTAAGCCGTACCCTAACCCTAACCCTAACCCTAACCCTAACCCTAACCCCTACCCTACGCCGTACCCTAACCCGTACCCTAACCCGTATCCTAAGCCGTACCCTAACCCTAACCAATACCCTACGCAGTACCCTCACCCGTACCCTCACCCGTACCCTAAGCCGTACCCTAACCCTAACCCTAACCCTAACCCTAACCCTAACCCCTACCCTACGCCGTACCCTCACCCGTACCCTATCCCATACCCTAAGCCGTACCCTAACCCTAACACTAACCCTAACCCTAACCCTAACCCTAAACTACCCTTGACTGCTTTTGCCTCCATTAGATTTCCTAAGCACTAGTGTTTTAAGGAACAGGTTAAAAAGAAAATCCTAATGTGATTTTTTTATAATGTGTTTATTCTTTATCTTATCCTAGTGACTAAAATCTTCTCCATGGCTGGACCCCAAATAATATTCCTTTACGTGCTAAGTGGTATCTAGAGAGTGGGATAGGTTTAATAAATACCCTAATCCTAACGTGTACCCTAACCCTAACCCATACCCTAACCCTAACGCGTACCCTAACCCTAACCCAAACCCTAACCCTAACACGTACGCTAGTCCTAACCCGTACCCTAAACCAATCCCTAACCCTAAAACTAACCCTAACCCTAACCCTAACCCTAACCCATACCCTACGCCGTACCCTCACCCGTACCCTAACCCGTACCCTAAGCCGTACCCTAACCCTAACCCTAACCCTAACCCATACGCTACGCCGTACCCTCACCCGTACCCTAACCCGTATCCTAAGCCGTACCCTAACCCTAACCCTAACCCTAACCTATACCCTACGCCGTACCCTCACCTGTACCCTAACCCGTACCCTAAGCCGTACCCTAACCCTAACCCTAACCCTAACCCTAACCCTAACCCCTACCCTACGCCGTACCCTAACCCGTACCCTAACCCGTATCCTAAGCCGTACCCTAACCCTAACCAATACCCTACGCAGTACCCTCACCCGTACCCTAAGCCGTACCCTAACCCTAACCCTAACCCTAACCCTAACCCTAACCCCTACCCTACGCCGTACCCTCACCCGTACCCTATCCCATACCCTAAGCCGTACCCTAACCCTAACACTAACCCTAACCCTAACCCTAACCCTAAACTACCCTTGACTGCTTTTGCCTCCATTAGATTTCCTAAGCACTAGTGTTTTAAGGAACAGGTTAAAAAGAAAATCCTAATGTGATTTTTTTATAATGTGTTTATTCTTTATCTTATCCTAGTGACTAAAATCTTCTCCATGGCTGGACCCCAAATAATATTCCTTTACGTGCTAAGTGGTATCTAGAGAGTGGGATAGGTTTAATAAATACCCTAATCCTAACGTGTACCCTAACCCTAACCCATACCCTAACCCTAACGCGTACCCTAACCCTAACCCAAACCCTAACCCTAACACGTACGCTAGTCCTAACCCGTACCCTAAACCAATCCCTAACCCTAAAACTAACCCTAACCCTAACCCTAACCCTAACCCATACCCTACGCCGTACCCTCACCCGTACCCTAACCCGTACCCTAAGCCGTACCCTAACCCTAACCCTAACCCTAACCCATACGCTACGCCGTACCCTCACCCGTACCCTAACCCGTATCCTAAGCCGTACCCTAACCCTAACCCTAACCCTAACCTATACCCTACGCCGTACCCTCACCTGTACCCTAACCCGTACCCTAAGCCGTACCCTAACCCTAACCCTAACCCTAACCCTAACCCTAACCCCTACCCTACGCCGTACCCTAACCCGTACCCTAACCCGTATCCTAAGCCGTACCCTAACCCTAACCAATACCCTACGCAGTACCCTCACCCGTACCCTCACCCGTACCCTAAGCCGTACCCTAACCCTAACCCTAACCCTAACCCTAACCCTAACCCCTACCCTACGCCGTACCCTCACCCGTACCCTATCCCATACCCTAAGCCGTACCCTAACCCTAACACTAACCCTAACCCTAACCCTAACCCTAAACTACCCTTGACTGCTTTTGCCTCCATTAGATTTCCTAAGCACTAGTGTTTTAAGGAACAGGTTAAAAAGAAAATCCTAATGTGATTTTTTTATAATGTGTTTATTCTTTATCTTATCCTAGTGACTAAAATCTTCTCCATGGCTGGACCCCAAATAATATTCCTTTACGTGCTAAGTGGTATCTAGAGAGTGGGATAGGTTTAATAAATACCCTAATCCTAACGTGTACCCTAACCCTAACCCATACCCTAACCCTAACGCGTACCCTAACCCTAACCCAAACCCTAACCCTAACACGTACGCTAGTCCTAACCCGTACCCTAAACCAATCCCTAACCCTAAAACTAACCCTAACCCTAACCCTAACCCTAACCCATACCCTACGCCGTACCCTCACCCGTACCCTAACCCGTACCCTAAGCCGTACCCTAACCCTAACCCTAACCCTAACCCATACGCTACGCCGTACCCTCACCCGTACCCTAACCCGTATCCTAAGCCGTACCCTAACCCTAACCCTAACCCTAACCTATACCCTACGCCGTACCCTCACCTGTACCCTAACCCGTACCCTAAGCCGTACCCTAACCCTAACCCTAACCCTAACCCTAACCCTAACCCCTACCCTACGCCGTACCCTAACCCGTACCCTAACCCGTATCCTAAGCCGTACCCTAACCCTAACCAATACCCTACGCAGTACCCTCACCCGTACCCTCACCCGTACCCTAAGCCGTACCCTAACCCTAACCCTAACCCTAACCCTAACCCTAACCCCTACCCTACGCCGTACCCTCACCCGTACCCTATCCCATACCCTAAGCCGTACCCTAACCCTAACACTAACCCTAACCCTAACCCTAACCCTAAACTACCCTTGACTGCTTTTGCCTCCATTAGATTTCCTAAGCACTAGTGTTTTAAGGAACAGGTTAAAAAGAAAATCCTAATGTGATTTTTTTATAATGTGTTTATTCTTTATCTTATCCTAGTGACTAAAATCTTCTCCATGGCTGGACCCCAAATAATATTCCTTTACGTGCTAAGTGGTATCTAGAGAGTGGGATAGGTTTAATAAATACCCTAATCCTAACGTGTACCCTAACCCTAACCCATACCCTAACCCTAACGCGTACCCTAACCCTAACCCAAACCCTAACCCTAACACGTACGCTAGTCCTAACCCGTACCCTAAACCAATCCCTAACCCTAAAACTAACCCTAACCCTAACCCTAACCCTAACCCATACCCTACGCCGTACCCTCACCCGTACCCTAACCCGTACCCTAAGCCGTACCCTAACCCTAACCCTAACCCTAACCCATACGCTACGCCGTACCCTCACCCGTACCCTAACCCGTATCCTAAGCCGTACCCTAACCCTAACCCTAACCCTAACCTATACCCTACGCCGTACCCTCACCTGTACCCTAACCCGTACCCTAAGCCGTACCCTAACCCTAACCCTAACCCTAACCCTAACCCTAACCCCTACCCTACGCCGTACCCTAACCCGTACCCTAACCCGTATCCTAAGCCGTACCCTAACCCTAACCAATACCCTACGCAGTACCCTCACCCGTACCCTCACCCGTACCCTAAGCCGTACCCTAACCCTAACCCTAACCCTAACCCTAACCCTAACCCCTACCCTACGCCGTACCCTCACCCGTACCCTATCCCATACCCTAAGCCGTACCCTAACCCTAACACTAACCCTAACCCTAACCCTAACCCTAAACTACCCTTGACTGCTTTTGCCTCCATTAGATTTCCTAAGCACTAGTGTTTTAAGGAACAGGTTAAAAAGAAAATCCTAATGTGATTTTTTTATAATGTGTTTATTCTTTATCTTATCCTAGTGACTAAAATCTTCTCCATGGCTGGACCCCAAATAATATTCCTTTACGTGCTAAGTGGTATCTAGAGAGTGGGATAGGTTTAATAAATACCCTAATCCTAACGTGTACCCTAACCCTAACCCATACCCTAACCCTAACGCGTACCCTAACCCTAACCCAAACCCTAACCCTAACACGTACGCTAGTCCTAACCCGTACCCTAAACCAATCCCTAACCCTAAAACTAACCCTAACCCTAACCCTAACCCTAACCCATACCCTACGCCGTACCCTCACCCGTACCCTAACCCGTACCCTAAGCCGTACCCTAACCCTAACCCTAACCCTAACCCATACGCTACGCCGTACCCTCACCCGTACCCTAACCCGTATCCTAAGCCGTACCCTAACCCTAACCCTAACCCTAACCTATACCCTACGCCGTACCCTCACCTGTACCCTAACCCGTACCCTAAGCCGTACCCTAACCCTAACCCTAACCCTAACCCTAACCCTAACCCCTACCCTACGCCGTACCCTAACCCGTACCCTAACCCGTATCCTAAGCCGTACCCTAACCCTAACCAATACCCTACGCAGTACCCTCACCCGTACCCTCACCCGTACCCTAAGCCGTACCCTAACCCTAACCCTAACCCTAACCCTAACCCTAACCCCTACCCTACGCCGTACCCTCACCCGTACCCTATCCCATACCCTAAGCCGTACCCTAACCCTAACACTAACCCTAACCCTAACCCTAACCCTAAACTACCCTTGACTGCTTTTGCCTCCATTAGATTTCCTAAGCACTAGTGTTTTAAGGAACAGGTTAAAAAGAAAATCCTAATGTGATTTTTTTATAATGTGTTTATTCTTTATCTTATCCTAGTGACTAAAATCTTCTCCATGGCTGGACCCCAAATAATATTCCTTTACGTGCTAAGTGGTATCTAGAGAGTGGGATAGGTTTAATAAATACCCTAATCCTAACGTGTACCCTAACCCTAACCCATACCCTAACCCTAACGCGTACCCTAACCCTAACCCAAACCCTAACCCTAACACGTACGCTAGTCCTAACCCGTACCCTAAACCAATCCCTAACCCTAAAACTAACCCTAACCCTAACCCTAACCCTAACCCATACCCTACGCCGTACCCTCACCCGTACCCTAACCCGTACCCTAAGCCGTACCCTAACCCTAACCCTAACCCTAACCCATACGCTACGCCGTACCCTCACCCGTACCCTAACCCGTATCCTAAGCCGTACCCTAACCCTAACCCTAACCCTAACCTATACCCTACGCCGTACCCTCACCTGTACCCTAACCCGTACCCTAAGCCGTACCCTAACCCTAACCCTAACCCTAACCCTAACCCTAACCCCTACCCTACGCCGTACCCTAACCCGTACCCTAACCCGTATCCTAAGCCGTACCCTAACCCTAACCAATACCCTACGCAGTACCCTCACCCGTACCCTCACCCGTACCCTAAGCCGTACCCTAACCCTAACCCTAACCCTAACCCTAACCCTAACCCCTACCCTACGCCGTACCCTCACCCGTACCCTATCCCATACCCTAAGCCGTACCCTAACCCTAACACTAACCCTAACCCTAACCCTAACCCTAAACTACCCTTGACTGCTTTTGCCTCCATTAGATTTCCTAAGCACTAGTGTTTTAAGGAACAGGTTAAAAAGAAAATCCTAATGTGATTTTTTTATAATGTGTTTATTCTTTATCTTATCCTAGTGACTAAAATCTTCTCCATGGCTGGACCCCAAATAATATTCCTTTACGTGCTAAGTGGTATCTAGAGAGTGGGATAGGTTTAATAAATACCCTAATCCTAACGTGTACCCTAACCCTAACCCATACCCTAACCCTAACGCGTACCCTAACCCTAACCCAAACCCTAACCCTAACACGTACGCTAGTCCTAACCCGTACCCTAAACCAATCCCTAACCCTAAAACTAACCCTAACCCTAACCCTAACCCTAACCCATACCCTACGCCGTACCCTCACCCGTACCCTAACCCGTACCCTAAGCCGTACCCTAACCCTAACCCTAACCCTAACCCATACGCTACGCCGTACCCTCACCCGTACCCTAACCCGTATCCTAAGCCGTACCCTAACCCTAACCCTAACCCTAACCTATACCCTACGCCGTACCCTCACCTGTACCCTAACCCGTACCCTAAGCCGTACCCTAACCCTAACCCTAACCCTAACCCTAACCCTAACCCCTACCCTACGCCGTACCCTAACCCGTACCCTAACCCGTATCCTAAGCCGTACCCTAACCCTAACCAATACCCTACGCAGTACCCTCACCCGTACCCTCACCCGTACCCTAAGCCGTACCCTAACCCTAACCCTAACCCTAACCCTAACCCTAACCCCTACCCTACGCCGTACCCTCACCCGTACCCTATCCCATACCCTAAGCCGTACCCTAACCCTAACACTAACCCTAACCCTAACCCTAACCCTAAACTACCCTTGACTGCTTTTGCCTCCATTAGATTTCCTAAGCACTAGTGTTTTAAGGAACAGGTTAAAAAGAAAATCCTAATGTGATTTTTTTATAATGTGTTTATTCTTTATCTTATCCTAGTGACTAAAATCTTCTCCATGGCTGGACCCCAAATAATATTCCTTTACGTGCTAAGTGGTATCTAGAGAGTGGGATAGGTTTAATAAATACCCTAATCCTA
The DNA here is from genome assembly GCF_028564815.1 of Eubalaena glacialis. Classification (NCBI taxonomy): domain Eukaryota; kingdom Metazoa; phylum Chordata; class Mammalia; order Artiodactyla; family Balaenidae; genus Eubalaena; species Eubalaena glacialis. The sequence goes on along the minus strand of NW_026871707.1, from coordinate 15,541 downwards.
ACGTGTACCCTAACCCTAACCCATACCCTAACCCTAACGCGTACCCTAACCCTAACCCAAACCCTAACCCTAACACGTACGCTAGTCCTAACCCGTACCCTAAACCAATCCCTAACCCTAAAACTAACCCTAACCCTAACCCTAACCCTAACCCATACCCTACGCCGTACCCTCACCCGTACCCTAACCCGTACCCTAAGCCGTACCCTAACCCTAACCCTAACCCTAACCCATACGCTACGCCGTACCCTCACCCGTACCCTAACCCGTATCCTAAGCCGTACCCTAACCCTAACCCTAACCCTAACCTATACCCTACGCCGTACCCTCACCTGTACCCTAACCCGTACCCTAAGCCGTACCCTAACCCTAACCCTAACCCTAACCCTAACCCTAACCCCTACCCTACGCCGTACCCTAACCCGTACCCTAACCCGTATCCTAAGCCGTACCCTAACCCTAACCAATACCCTACGCAGTACCCTCACCCGTACCCTCACCCGTACCCTAAGCCGTACCCTAACCCTAACCCTAACCCTAACCCTAACCCTAACCCCTACCCTACGCCGTACCCTCACCCGTACCCTATCCCATACCCTAAGCCGTACCCTAACCCTAACACTAACCCTAACCCTAACCCTAACCCTAAACTACCCTTGACTGCTTTTGCCTCCATTAGATTTCCTAAGCACTAGTGTTTTAAGGAACAGGTTAAAAAGAAAATCCTAATGTGATTTTTTTATAATGTGTTTATTCTTTATCTTATCCTAGTGACTAAAATCTTCTCCATGGCTGGACCCCAAATAATATTCCTTTACGTGCTAAGTGGTATCTAGAGAGTGGGATAGGTTTAATAAATACCCTAATCCTAACGTGTACCCTAACCCTAACCCATACCCTAACCCTAACGCGTACCCTAACCCTAACCCAAACCCTAACCCTAACACGTACGCTAGTCCTAACCCGTACCCTAAACCAATCCCTAACCCTAAAACTAACCCTAACCCTAACCCTAACCCTAACCCATACCCTACGCCGTACCCTCACCCGTACCCTAACCCGTACCCTAAGCCGTACCCTAACCCTAACCCTAACCCTAACCCATACGCTACGCCGTACCCTCACCCGTACCCTAACCCGTATCCTAAGCCGTACCCTAACCCTAACCCTAACCCTAACCTATACCCTACGCCGTACCCTCACCTGTACCCTAACCCGTACCCTAAGCCGTACCCTAACCCTAACCCTAACCCTAACCCTAACCCTAACCCCTACCCTACGCCGTACCCTAACCCGTACCCTAACCCGTATCCTAAGCCGTACCCTAACCCTAACCAATACCCTACGCAGTACCCTCACCCGTACCCTCACCCGTACCCTAAGCCGTACCCTAACCCTAACCCTAACCCTAACCCTAACCCTAACCCCTACCCTACGCCGTACCCTCACCCGTACCCTATCCCATACCCTAAGCCGTACCCTAACCCTAACACTAACCCTAACCCTAACCCTAACCCTAAACTACCCTTGACTGCTTTTGCCTCCATTAGATTTCCTAAGCACTAGTGTTTTAAGGAACAGGTTAAAAAGAAAATCCTAATGTGATTTTTTTATAATGTGTTTATTCTTTATCTTATCCTAGTGACTAAAATCTTCTCCATGGCTGGACCCCAAATAATATTCCTTTACGTGCTAAGTGGTATCTAGAGAGTGGGATAGGTTTAATAAATACCCTAATCCTAACGTGTACCCTAACCCTAACCCATACCCTAACCCTAACGCGTACCCTAACCCTAACCCAAACCCTAACCCTAACACGTACGCTAGTCCTAACCCGTACCCTAAACCAATCCCTAACCCTAAAACTAACCCTAACCCTAACCCTAACCCTAACCCATACCCTACGCCGTACCCTCACCCGTACCCTAACCCGTACCCTAAGCCGTACCCTAACCCTAACCCTAACCCTAACCCATACGCTACGCCGTACCCTCACCCGTACCCTAACCCGTATCCTAAGCCGTACCCTAACCCTAACCCTAACCCTAACCTATACCCTACGCCGTACCCTCACCTGTACCCTAACCCGTACCCTAAGCCGTACCCTAACCCTAACCCTAACCCTAACCCTAACCCTAACCCCTACCCTACGCCGTACCCTAACCCGTACCCTAACCCGTATCCTAAGCCGTACCCTAACCCTAACCAATACCCTACGCAGTACCCTCACCCGTACCCTCACCCGTACCCTAAGCCGTACCCTAACCCTAACCCTAACCCTAACCCTAACCCTAACCCCTACCCTACGCCGTACCCTCACCCGTACCCTATCCCATACCCTAAGCCGTACCCTAACCCTAACACTAACCCTAACCCTAACCCTAACCCTAAACTACCCTTGACTGCTTTTGCCTCCATTAGATTTCCTAAGCACTAGTGTTTTAAGGAACAGGTTAAAAAGAAAATCCTAATGTGATTTTTTTATAATGTGTTTATTCTTTATCTTATCCTAGTGACTAAAATCTTCTCCATGGCTGGACCCCAAATAATATTCCTTTACGTGCTAAGTGGTATCTAGAGAGTAGAGTGGGATAGGTTTAATAAATACCCTAATCCTAACGTGTACCCTAACCCTAACCCATACCCTAACCCTAACGCGTACCCTAACCCTAACCCAAACCCTAACCCTAACACGTACGCTAGTCCTAACCCGTACCCTAAACCAATCCCTAACCCTAAAACTAACCCTAACCCTAACCCTAACCCTAACCCATACCCTACGCCGTACCCTCACCCGTACCCTAACCCGTACCCTAAGCCGTACCCTAACCCTAACCCTAACCCTAACCCATACGCTACGCCGTACCCTCACCCGTACCCTAACCCGTATCCTAAGCCGTACCCTAACCCTAACCCTAACCCTAACCTATACCCTACGCCGTACCCTCACCTGTACCCTAACCCGTACCCTAAGCCGTACCCTAACCCTAACCCTAACCCTAACCCTAACCCTAACCCCTACCCTACGCCGTACCCTAACCCGTACCCTAACCCGTATCCTAAGCCGTACCCTAACCCTAACCAATACCCTACGCAGTACCCTCACCCGTACCCTCACCCGTACCCTAAGCCGTACCCTAACCCTAACCCTAACCCTAACCCCTACCCTACGCCGTACCCTCACCCGTACCCTATCCCATACCCTAAGCCGTACCCTAACCCTAACACTAACCCTAACCCTAACCCTAACCCTAAACTACCCTTGACTGCTTTTGCCTCCATTAGATTTCCTAAGCACTAGTGTTTTAAGGAACAGGTTAAAAAGAAAATCCTAATGTGATTTTTTTATAATGTGTTTATTCTTTATCTTATCCTAGTGACTAAAATCTTCTCCATGGCTGGACCCCAAATAATATTCCTTTACGTGCTAAGTGGTATCTAGAGAGTGGGATAGGTTTAATAAATACCCTAATCCTAACGTGTACCCTAACCCTAACCCATACCCTAACCCTAACGCGTACCCTAACCCTAACCCAAACCCTAACCCTAACACGTACGCTAGTCCTAACCCGTACCCTAAACCAATCCCTAACCCTAAAACTAACCCTAACCCTAACCCTAACCCTAACCCATACCCTACGCCGTACCCTCACCCATACCCTAACCCGTACCCTAAGCCGTACCCTAACCCTAACCCTAACCCTAACCCATACGCTACGCCGTACCCTCACCCGTACCCTAACCCGTATCCTAAGCCGTACCCTAACCCTAACCCTAACCCTAACCTATACCCTACGCCGTACCCTCACCTGTACCCTAACCCGTACCCTAAGCCGTACCCTAACCCTAACCCTAACCCTAACCCTAACCCTAACCCCTACCCTACGCCGTACCCTAACCCGTACCCTAACCCGTATCCTAAGCCGTACCCTAACCCTAACCAATACCCTACGCAGTACCCTCACCCGTACCCTCACCCGTACCCTAAGCCGTACCCTAACCCTAACCCTAACCCTAACCCTAACCCTAACCCCTACCCTACGCCGTACCCTCACCCGTACCCTATCCCATACCCTAAGCCGTACCCTAACCCTAACACTAACCCTAACCCTAACCCTAACCCTAAACTACCCTTGACTGCTTTTGCCTCCATTAGATTTCCTAAGCACTAGTGTTTTAAGGAACAGGTTAAAAAGAAAATCCTAATGTGATTTTTTTATAATGTGTTTATTCTTTATCTTATCCTAGTGACTAAAATCTTCTCCATGGCTGGACCCCAAATAATATTCCTTTACGTGCTAAGTGGTATCTAGAGAGTGGGATAGGTTTAATAAATACCCTAATCCTAACGTGTACCCTAACCCTAACCCATACCCTAACCCTAACGCGTACCCTAACCCTAACCCAAACCCTAACCCTAACACGTACGCTAGTCCTAACCCGTACCCTAAACCAATCCCTAACCCTAAAACTAACCCTAACCCTAACCCTAACCCTAACCCATACCCTACGCCGTACCCTCACCCGTACCCTAACCCGTACCCTAAGCCGTACCCTAACCCTAACCCTAACCCTAACCCATACGCTACGCCGTACCCTCACCCGTACCCTAACCCGTATCCTAAGCCGTACCCTAACCCTAACCCTAACCCTAACCTATACCCTACGCCGTACCCTCACCTGTACCCTAACCCGTACCCTAAGCCGTACCCTAACCCTAACCCTAACCCTAACCCTAACCCTAACCCCTACCCTACGCCGTACCCTAACCCGTACCCTAACCCGTATCCTAAGCCGTACCCTAACCCTAACCAATACCCTACGCAGTACCCTCACCCGTACCCTCACCCGTACCCTAAGCCGTACCCTAACCCTAACCCTAACCCTAACCCCTACCCTACGCCGTACCCTCACCCGTACCCTATCCCATACCCTAAGCCGTACCCTAACCCTAACACTAACCCTAACCCTAACCCTAACCCTAAACTACCCTTGACTGCTTTTGCCTCCATTAGATTTCCTAAGCACTAGTGTTTTAAGGAACAGGTTAAAAAGAAAATCCTAATGTGATTTTTTTATAATGTGTTTATTCTTTATCTTATCCTAGTGACTAAAATCTTCTCCATGGCTGGACCCCAAATAATATTCCTTTACGTGCTAAGTGGTATCTAGAGAGTGGGATAGGTTTAATAAATACCCTAATCCTAACGTGTACCCTAACCCTAACCCATACCCTAACCCTAACGCGTACCCTAACCCTAACCCAAACCCTAACCCTAACACGTACGCTAGTCCTAACCCGTACCCTAAACCAATCCCTAACCCTAAAACTAACCCTAACCCTAACCCTAACCCTAACCCATACCCTACGCCGTACCCTCACCCGTACCCTAACCCGTACCCTAAGCCGTACCCTAACCCTAACCCTAACCCTAACCCATACGCTACGCCGTACCCTCACCCGTACCCTAACCCGTATCCTAAGCCGTACCCTAACCCTAACCCTAACCCTAACCTATACCCTACGCCGTACCCTCACCTGTACCCTAACCCGTACCCTAAGCCGTACCCTAACCCTAACCCTAACCCTAACCCTAACCCTAACCCCTACCCTACGCCGTACCCTAACCCGTACCCTAACCCGTATCCTAAGCCGTACCCTAACCCTAACCAATACCCTACGCAGTACCCTCACCCGTACCCTCACCCGTACCCTAAGCCGTACCCTAACCCTAACCCTAACCCTAACCCTAACCCTAACCCCTACCCTACGCCGTACCCTCACCCGTACCCTATCCCATACCCTAAGCCGTACCCTAACCCTAACACTAACCCTAACCCTAACCCTAACCCTAAACTACCCTTGACTGCTTTTGCCTCCATTAGATTTCCTAAGCACTAGTGTTTTAAGGAACAGGTTAAAAAGAAAATCCTAATGTGATTTTTTTATAATGTGTTTATTCTTTATCTTATCCTAGTGACTAAAATCTTCTCCATGGCTGGACCCCAAATAATATTCCTTTACGTGCTAAGTGGTATCTAGAGAGTGGGATAGGTTTAATAAATACCCTAATCCTAACGTGTACCCTAACCCTAACCCATACCCTAACCCTAACGCGTACCCTAACCCTAACCCAAACCCTAACCCTAACACGTACGCTAGTCCTAACCCGTACCCTAAACCAATCCCTAACCCTAAAACTAACCCTAACCCTAACCCTAACCCTAACCCATACCCTACGCCGTACCCTCACCCGTACCCTAACCCGTACCCTAAGCCGTACCCTAACCCTAACCCTAACCCTAACCCATACGCTACGCCGTACCCTCACCCGTACCCTAACCCGTATCCTAAGCCGTACCCTAACCCTAACCCTAACCCTAACCTATACCCTACGCCGTACCCTCACCTGTACCCTAACCCGTACCCTAAGCCGTACCCTAACCCTAACCCTAACCCTAACCCTAACCCTAACCCCTACCCTACGCCGTACCCTAACCCGTACCCTAACCCGTATCCTAAGCCGTACCCTAACCCTAACCAATACCCTACGCAGTACCCTCACCCGTACCCTCACCCGTACCCTAAGCCGTACCCTAACCCTAACCCTAACCCTAACCCTAACCCTAACCCCTACCCTACGCCGTACCCTCACCCGTACCCTATCCCATACCCTAAGCCGTACCCTAACCCTAACACTAACCCTAACCCTAACCCTAACCCTAAACTACCCTTGACTGCTTTTGCCTCCATTAGATTTCCTAAGCACTAGTGTTTTAAGGAACAGGTTAAAAAGAAAATCCTAATGTGATTTTTTTATAATGTGTTTATTCTTTATCTTATCCTAGTGACTAAAATCTTCTCCATGGCTGGACCCCAAATAATATTCCTTTACGTGCTAAGTGGTATCTAGAGAGTGGGATAGGTTTAATAAATACCCTAATCCTAACGTGTACCCTAACCCTAACCCATACCCTAACCCTAACGCGTACCCTAACCCTAACCCAAACCCTAACCCTAACACGTACGCTAGTCCTAACCCGTACCCTAAACCAATCCCTAACCCTAAAACTAACCCTAACCCTAACCCTAACCCTAACCCATACCCTACGCCGTACCCTCACCCGTACCCTAACCCGTACCCTAAGCCGTACCCTAACCCTAACCCTAACCCTAACCCATACGCTACGCCGTACCCTCACCCGTACCCTAACCCGTATCCTAAGCCGTACCCTAACCCTAACCCTAACCCTAACCTATACCCTACGCCGTACCCTCACCTGTACCCTAACCCGTACCCTAAGCCGTACCCTAACCCTAACCCTAACCCTAACCCTAACCCTAACCCCTACCCTACGCCGTACCCTAACCCGTACCCTAACCCGTATCCTAAGCCGTACCCTAACCCTAACCAATACCCTACGCAGTACCCTCACCCGTACCCTCACCCGTACCCTAAGCCGTACCCTAACCCTAACCCTAACCCTAACCCTAACCCTAACCCCTACCCTACGCCGTACCCTCACCCGTACCCTATCCCATACCCTAAGCCGTACCCTAACCCTAACACTAACCCTAACCCTAACCCTAACCCTAAACTACCCTTGACTGCTTTTGCCTCCATTAGATTTCCTAAGCACTAGTGTTTTAAGGAACAGGTTAAAAAGAAAATCCTAATGTGATTTTTTTATAATGTGTTTATTCTTTATCTTATCCTAGTGACTAAAATCTTCTCCATGGCTGGACCCCAAATAATATTCCTTTACGTGCTAAGTGGTATCTAGAGAGTGGGATAGGTTTAATAAATACCCTAATCCTAACGTGTACCCTAACCCTAACCCATACCCTAACCCTAACGCGTACCCTAACCCTAACCCAAACCCTAACCCTAACACGTACGCTAGTCCTAACCCGTACCCTAAACCAATCCCTAACCCTAAAACTAACCCTAACCCTAACCCTAACCCTAACCCATACCCTACGCCGTACCCTCACCCGTACCCTAACCCGTACCCTAAGCCGTACCCTAACCCTAACCCTAACCCTAACCCATACGCTACGCCGTACCCTCACCCGTACCCTAACCCGTATCCTAAGCCGTACCCTAACCCTAACCCTAACCCTAACCTATACCCTACGCCGTACCCTCACCTGTACCCTAACCCGTACCCTAAGCCGTACCCTAACCCTAACCCTAACCCTAACCCTAACCCTAACCCCTACCCTACGCCGTACCCTAACCCGTACCCTAACCCGTATCCTAAGCCGTACCCTAACCCTAACCAATACCCTACGCAGTACCCTCACCCGTACCCTCACCCGTACCCTAAGCCGTACCCTAACCCTAACCCTAACCCTAACCCTAACCCTAACCCCTACCCTACGCCGTACCCTCACCCGTACCCTATCCCATACCCTAAGCCGTACCCTAACCCTAACACTAACCCTAACCCTAACCCTAACCCTAAACTACCCTTGACTGCTTTTGCCTCCATTAGATTTCCTAAGCACTAGTGTTTTAAGGAACAGGTTAAAAAGAAAATCCTAATGTGATTTTTTTATAATGTGTTTATTCTTTATCTTATCCTAGTGACTAAAATCTTCTCCATGGCTGGACCCCAAATAATATTCCTTTACGTGCTAAGTGGTATCTAGAGAGTGGGATAGGTTTAATAAATACCCTAATCCTAACGTGTACCCTAACCCTAACCCATACCCTAACCCTAACGCGTACCCTAACCCTAACCCAAACCCTAACCCTAACACGTACGCTAGTCCTAACCCGTACCCTAAACCAATCCCTAACCCTAAAACTAACCCTAACCCTAACCCTAACCCTAACCCATACCCTACGCCGTACCCTCACCCGTACCCTAACCCGTACCCTAAGCCGTACCCTAACCCTAACCCTAACCCTAACCCATACGCTACGCCGTACCCTCACCCGTACCCTAACCCGTATCCTAAGCCGTACCCTAACCCTAACCCTAACCCTAACCTATACCCTACGCCGTACCCTCACCTGTACCCTAACCCGTACCCTAAGCCGTACCCTAACCCTAACCCTAACCCTAACCCTAACCCTAACCCCTACCCTACGCCGTACCCTAACCCGTACCCTAACCCGTATCCTAAGCCGTACCCTAACCCTAACCAATACCCTACGCAGTACCCTCACCCGTACCCTCACCCGTACCCTAAGCCGTACCCTAACCCTAACCCTAACCCTAACCCTAACCCTAACCCCTACCCTACGCCGTACCCTCACCCGTACCCTATCCCATACCCTAAGCCGTACCCTAACCCTAACACTAACCCTAACCCTAACCCTAACCCTAAACTACCCTTGACTGCTTTTGCCTCCATTAGATTTCCTAAGCACTAGTGTTTTAAGGAACAGGTTAAAAAGAAAATCCTAATGTGATTTTTTTATAATGTGTTTATTCTTTATCTTATCCTAGTGACTAAAATCTTCTCCATGGCTGGACCCCAAATAATATTCCTTTACGTGCTAAGTGGTATCTAGAGAGTGGGATAGGTTTAATAAATACCCTAATCCTAACGTGTACCCTAACCCTAACCCATACCCTAACCCTAACGCGTACCCTAACCCTAACCCAAACCCTAACCCTAACACGTACGCTAGTCCTAACCCGTACCCTAAACCAATCCCTAACCCTAAAACTAACCCTAACCCTAACCCTAACCCTAACCCATACCCTACGCCGTACCCTCACCCGTACCCTAACCCGTACCCTAAGCCGTACCCTAACCCTAACCCTAACCCTAACCCATACGCTACGCCGTACCCTCACCCGTACCCTAACCCGTATCCTAAGCCGTACCCTAACCCTAACCCTAACCCTAACCTATACCCTACGCCGTACCCTCACCTGTACCCTAACCCGTACCCTAAGCCGTACCCTAACCCTAACCCTAACCCTAACCCTAACCCTAACCCCTACCCTACGCCGTACCCTAACCCGTACCCTAACCCGTATCCTAAGCCGTACCCTAACCCTAACCAATACCCTACGCAGTACCCTCACCCGTACCCTCACCCGTACCCTAAGCCGTACCCTAACCCTAACCCTAACCCTAACCCCTACCCTACGCCGTACCCTCACCCGTACCCTATCCCATACCCTAAGCCGTACCCTAACCCTAACACTAACCCTAACCCTAACCCTAACCCTAAACTACCCTTGACTGCTTTTGCCTCCATTAGATTTCCTAAGCACTAGTGTTTTAAGGAACAGGTTAAAAAGAAAATCCTAATGTGATTTTTTTATAATGTGTTTATTCTTTATCTTATCCTAGTGACTAAAATCTTCTCCATGGCTGGACCCCAAATAATATTCCTTTACGTGCTAAGTGGTATCTAGAGAGTGGGATAGGTTTAATAAATACCCTAATCCTAACGTGTACCCTAACCCTAACCCATACCCTAACCCTAACGCGTACCCTAACCCTAACCCAAACCCTAACCCTAACACGTACGCTAGTCCTAACCCGTACCCTAAACCAATCCCTAACCCTAAAACTAACCCTAACCCTAACCCTAACCCTAACCCATACCCTACGCCGTACCCTCACCCGTACCCTAACCCGTACCCTAAGCCGTACCCTAACCCTAACCCTAACCCTAACCCATACGCTACGCCGTACCCTCACCCGTACCCTAACCCGTATCCTAAGCCGTACCCTAACCCTAACCCTAACCCTAACCTATACCCTACGCCGTACCCTCACCTGTACCCTAACCCGTACCCTAAGCCGTACCCTAACCCTAACCCTAACCCTAACCCTAACCCTAACCCCTACCCTACGCCGTACCCTAACCCGTACCCTAACCCGTATCCTAAGCCGTACCCTAACCCTAACCAATACCCTACGCAGTACCCTCACCCGTACCCTCACCCGTACCCTAAGCCGTACCCTAACCCTAACCCTAACCCTAACCCTAACCCTAACCCCTACCCTACGCCGTACCCTCACCCGTACCCTATCCCATACCCTAAGCCGTACCCTAACCCTAACACTAACCCTAACCCTAACCCTAACCCTAAACTACCCTTGACTGCTTTTGCCTCCATTAGATTTCCTAAGCACTAGTGTTTTAAGGAACAGGTTAAAAAGAAAATCCTAATGTGATTTTTTTATAATGTGTTTATTCTTTATCTTATCCTAGTGACTAAAATCTTCTCCATGGCTGGACCCCAAATAATATTCCTTTACGTGCTAAGTGGTATCTAGAGAGTGGGATAGGTTTAATAAATACCCTAATCCTAACGTGTACCCTAACCCTAACCCATACCCTAACCCTAACGCGTACCCTAACCCTAACCCAAACCCTAACCCTAACACGTACGCTAGTCCTAACCCGTACCCTAAACCAATCCCTAACCCTAAAACTAACCCTAACCCTAACCCTAACCCTAACCCATACCCTACGCCGTACCCTCACCCGTACCCTAACCCGTACCCTAAGCCGTACCCTAACCCTAACCCTAACCCTAACCCATACGCTACGCCGTACCCTCACCCGTACCCTAACCCGTATCCTAAGCCGTACCCTAACCCTAACCCTAACCCTAACCTATACCCTACGCCGTACCCTCACCTGTACCCTAACCCGTACCCTAAGCCGTACCCTAACCCTAACCCTAACCCTAACCCTAACCCTAACCCCTACCCTACGCCGTACCCTAACCCGTACCCTAACCCGTATCCTAAGCCGTACCCTAACCCTAACCAATACCCTACGCAGTACCCTCACCCGTACCCTCACCCGTACCCTAAGCCGTACCCTAACCCTAACCCTAACCCTAACCCCTACCCTACGCCGTACCCTCACCCGTACCCTATCCCATACCCTAAGCCGTACCCTAACCCTAACACTAACCCTAACCCTAACCCTAACCCTAAACTACCCTTGACTGCTTTTGCCTCCATTAGATTTCCTAAGCACTAGTGTTTTAAGGAACAGGTTAAAAAGAAAATCCTAATGTGATTTTTTTATAATGTGTTTATTCTTTATCTTATCCTAGTGACTAAAATCTTCTCCATGGCTGGACCCCAAATAATATTCCTTTACGTGCTAAGTGGTATCTAGAGAGTGGGATAGGTTTAATAAATACCCTAATCCTAACGTGTACCCTAACCCTAACCCATACCCTAACCCTAACGCGTACCCTAACCCTAACCCAAACCCTAACCCTAACACGTACGCTAGTCCTAACCCGTACCCTAAACCAATCCCTAACCCTAAAACTAACCCTAACCCTAACCCTAACCCTAACCCATACCCTACGCCGTACCCTCACCCGTACCCTAACCCGTACCCTAAGCCGTACCCTAACCCTAACCCTAACCCTAACCCATACGCTACGCCGTACCCTCACCCGTACCCTAACCCGTATCCTAAGCCGTACCCTAACCCTAACCCTAACCCTAACCTATACCCTACGCCGTACCCTCACCTGTACCCTAACCCGTACCCTAAGCCGTACCCTAACCCTAACCCTAACCCTAACCCTAACCCTAACCCCTACCCTACGCCGTACCCTAACCCGTACCCTAACCCGTATCCTAAGCCGTACCCTAACCCTAACCAATACCCTACGCAGTACCCTCACCCGTACCCTCACCCGTACCCTAAGCCGTACCCTAACCCTAACCCTAACCCTAACCCTAACCCTAACCCCTACCCTACGCCGTACCCTCACCCGTACCCTATCCCATACCCTAAGCCGTACCCTAACCCTAACACTAACCCTAACCCTAACCCTAACCCTAAACTACCCTTGACTGCTTTTGCCTCCATTAGATTTCCTAAGCACTAGTGTTTTAAGGAACAGGTTAAAAAGAAAATCCTAATGTGATTTTTTTATAATGTGTTTATTCTTTATCTTATCCTAGTGACTAAAATCTTCTCCATGGCTGGACCCCAAATAATATTCCTTTACGTGCTAAGTGGTATCTAGAGAGTGGGATAGGTTTAATAAATACCCTAATCCTAACGTGTACCCTAACCCTAACCCATACCCTAACCCTAACGCGTACCCTAACCCTAACCCAAACCCTAACCCTAACACGTACGCTAGTCCTAACCCGTACCCTAAACCAATCCCTAACCCTAAAACTAACCCTAACCCTAACCCTAACCCTAACCCATACCCTACGCCGTACCCTCACCCGTACCCTAACCCGTACCCTAAGCCGTACCCTAACCCTAACCCTAACCCTAACCCATACGCTACGCCGTACCCTCACCCGTACCCTAACCCGTATCCTAAGCCGTACCCTAACCCTAACCCTAACCCTAACCTATACCCTACGCCGTACCCTCACCTGTACCCTAACCCGTACCCTAAGCCGTACCCTAACCCTAACCCTAACCCTAACCCTAACCCTAACCCCTACCCTACGCCGTACCCTAACCCGTACCCTAACCCGTATCCTAAGCCGTACCCTAACCCTAACCAATACCCTACGCAGTACCCTCACCCGTACCCTCACCCGTACCCTAAGCCGTACCCTAACCCTAACCCTAACCCTAACCCCTACCCTACGCCGTACCCTCACCCGTACCCTATCCCATACCCTAAGCCGTACCCTAACCCTAACACTAACCCTAACCCTAACCCTAACCCTAAACTACCCTTGACTGCTTTTGCCTCCATTAGATTTCCTAAGCACTAGTGTTTTAAGGAACAGGTTAAAAAGAAAATCCTAATGTGATTTTTTTTATAATGTGTTTATTCTTTATCTTATCCTAGTGACTAAAATCTTCTCCATGGCTGGACCCCAAATAATATTCCTTTACGTGCTAAGTGGTATCTAGAGAGTGGGATAGGTTTAATAAATACCCTAATCCTAACGTGTACCCTAACCCTAACCCATACCCTAACCCTAACGCGTACCCTAACCCTAACCCAAACCCTAACCCTAACACGTACGCTAGTCCTAACCCGTACCCTAAACCAATCCCTAACCCTAAAACTAACCCTAACCCTAACCCTAACCCTAACCCATACCCTACGCCGTACCCTCACCCGTACCCTAACCCGTACCCTAAGCCGTACCCTAACCCTAACCCTAACCCTAACCCATACGCTACGCCGTACCCTCACCCGTACCCTAACCCGTATCCTAAGCCGTACCCTAACCCTAACCCTAACCCTAACCTATACCCTACGCCGTACCCTCACCTGTACCCTAACCCGTACCCTAAGCCGTACCCTAACCCTAACCCTAACCCTAACCCTAACCCTAACCCCTACCCTACGCCGTACCCTAACCCGTACCCTAACCCGTATCCTAAGCCGTACCCTAACCCTAACCAATACCCTACGCAGTACCCTCACCCGTTACCCTCACCCGTACCCTAAGCCGTACCCTAACCCTAACCCTAACCCTAACCCCTACCCTACGCCGTACCCTCACCCGTACCCTATCCCATACCCTAAGCCGTACCCTAACCCTAACACTAACCCTAACCCTAACCCTAACCCTAAACTACCCTTGACTGCTTTTGCCTCCATTAGATTTCCTAAGCACTAGTGTTTTAAGGAACAGGTTAAAAAGAAAATCCTAATGTGATTTTTTTATAATGTGTTTATTCTTTATCTTATCCTAGTGACTAAAATCTTCTCCATGGCTGGACCCCAAATAATATTCCTTTACGTGCTAAGTGGTATCTAGAGAGTGGGATAGGTTTAATAAATACCCTAATCCTAACGTGTACCCTAACCCTAACCCATACCCTAACCCTAACGCGTACCCTAACCCTAACCCAAACCCTAACCCTAACACGTACGCTAGTCCTAACCCGTACCCTAAACCAATCCCTAACCCTAAAACTAACCCTAACCCTAACCCTAACCCTAACCCATACCCTACGCCGTACCCTCACCCGTACCCTAACCCGTACCCTAAGCCGTACCCTAACCCTAACCCTAACCCTAACCCATACGCTACGCCGTACCCTCACCCGTACCCTAACCCGTATCCTAAGCCGTACCCTAACCCTAACCCTAACCCTAACCTATACCCTACGCCGTACCCTCACCTGTACCCTAACCCGTACCCTAAGCCGTACCCTAACCCTAACCCTAACCCTAACCCTAACCCTAACCCCTACCCTACGCCGTACCCTAACCCGTACCCTAACCCGTATCCTAAGCCGTACCCTAACCCTAACCAATACCCTACGCAGTACCCTCACCCGTACCCTCACCCGTACCCTAAGCCGTACCCTAACCCTAACCCTAACCCTAACCCTAACCCTAACCCCTACCCTACGCCGTACCCTCACCCGTACCCTATCCCATACCCTAAGCCGTACCCTAACCCTAACACTAACCCTAACCCTAACCCTAACCCTAAACTACCCTTGACTGCTTTTGCCTCCATTAGATTTCCTAAGCACTAGTGTTTTAAGGAACAGGTTAAAAAGAAAATCCTAATGTGATTTTTTTATAATGTGTTTATTCTTTATCTTATCCTAGTGACTAAAATCTTCTCCATGGCTGGACC